>NC_079225.1:47491790-47494387 GCF_029633865.1 Lampris incognitus
GGTGTCCTCCTATCACTGCTCCCATAGAGGGCATCCTCACTTATGGCATCTTAGTGTGGTGTGCCAGCTGCACTGTGGTGTCCTTCTATCACTGCTCCATAGAGGGCATCCTCACTTATGGCATCTTAGTGTGGTGTGCTAGCTGCACTGTGGTGTCCTTCTATCACTGCTCCATAGAGGGCATCCTCACTTATGGCATCTTAGTGTGGTGTGCTAGCTGCTGCTGGTGTCCTCCTATCACTGCTCCATAAAGGGCATCCTCACTTATGGCATCTTAGTGTGGTGTGCCAGCTGCACTGTGGTGTCCTTCTATCACTGTTCCATAGAGGGCATCCTCACGTATGGCATCTTAGTGTGGTGTGCCAGCTGCACTGTGGCGTCCTTCTATCACTGTTCCATAGAGGGCATCCTCACGTATGGCATCTTAGTGTGGTGTGCCAGCTGCACTGTGGCGTCCTTCTATCACTGTTCCATAGAGGGCATCCTCACGTATGGCATCTTAGTGTGGTGTGCCTAGCTGCTGCTGGTGTCCTCCTATCACTGCTCCATAGAGGGCATCCTCACTTATGGCATCTTAGTGTGGTGTGCCAGCTGCACTGTGGTGTCCTTCTATCACTGCTCCATAGAGGGCATCCTCACTTATGGCATCTTAGTGTGGTGTGCTAGCTGCACTGTGGTGTCCTTCTATCACTGCTCCATAGAGGGCATCCTCACTTATGGCATCTTAGTGTGGTGTGCTAGCTGCTGCTGGTGTCCTCCTATCACTGCTCCATAAAGGGCAATCCTCACTTATGGCATCTTAGTGTGGTGTGCCAGCTGCACTGTGGTGTCCTTCTATCACTGTTCCATAGAGGGCATCCTCACGTATGGCATCTTAGTGTGGTGTGCCAGCTGCACTGTGGTGTCCTCCTATCACTGCTCCATAAAGGGCATCCTCACTTATGGCATCTTAGTGTGGTGTGCCAGCTGCACTGTGGTGTCCTCCTATCACTGCTCCATAGAGGGCATCCTCACTTATGGCATCTTAGTGTGGTGTGCCAGCTGCACTGTGGTGTCCTCCTATCACTGTTCCATAAAGGGCATCCTCACATATGGCATGTTAGTGTGGTGTGCCAGCTGCACTGTGGTGTCCTTCTATCACTGCTCCATAGAGGGCATCCTCACATATGGCATGTTAGTGTGGTGTGCCAGCTGCACTGTGGTGTCCCCTCCTATCACTGTTCCATAGAGGGCATCCTCACTTGTGGCATCTTAGTGTGGTGTGCCAGCTGCACTGTGGTGTCCTTCTATCACTGCTCCATAGAGGGCATCCTCACGTATGGCATCTTAGTGTGGTGTGCCAGCTGCACTGTGGTGTCCTCCTATCACTGCTCCATAGAGGGCATCCTCACGTATGGCATCTTAGTGTGGTGTGCCAGCTGCACTGTGGCGTCCTCCTATCACTGCTCCATAAAGGGCATCCTCACGTATGGCATCTTAGTGTGGTGTGCCAGCTGCACTGTGGCGTCCTCCTATCACTGCTCCATAGAGGGCATCCTCACTTATGGCATCTTAGTGTGGTGTGCCAGCTGCACTGTGGTGTCCTTCTATCACTGTTCCATAAAGGGCATCCTCACATATGGCATCTTAGTGTGGTGTGCTAGCTGCTGCTGGTGTCCTCCTATCACTGCTCCATAGAGGGCATCCTCACGTATGGCATCTTAGTGTGGTGTGCTAGCTGCTGCTGGTGTCCTCCTATCACTGCTCCATAGAGGGCATCCTCACTTATGGCATCTTAGTGTGGTGTGCCAGCTGCACTGTGGTGTCCTTCTATCACTGTTCCATAGAGGGCATCCTCACATATGGCATCTTAGTGTGGTGTGCCAGCTGCACTGTGGTGTCCTTCTATCACTGCTCCATAGAGGGCATCCTCACGTATGGCATCTTAGTGTGGTGTGCTAGCTGCTGCTGGTGTCCTCCTATCACTGCTCCATAGAGGGCATCCTCACGTATGGCATCTTAGTGTGGTGTGCCAGCTGCACTGTGGTGTCCTTCTATCACTGCTCCATAGAGGGCATCCTCACTTATGGCATCTTAGTGTGGTGTGCCAGCTGCACTGTGGCTGATAGAAAGCTCTGCAGAGTGATGAAGTCAGCACAGAAAACCACTGGCACACAGCTACCTTCACTCGAGGACATATACAGACCCCGCTGCCTACGTCGGACCACAAACATAATCAAGTACTCATGTCACCCAGACAACTGCCTTTTCACTCTGCCGCCCTCTGGAGGCGCTATAGGTCTTTCAAGACCCCGTACTTCCAGACTTTTGAACGGTTTCTACCCAAGTGCCATTAAAGAACTGAACTCTGTTAACCAACTGAACTCTGTTAACCAACACTAAGGTTGCAATAATATCTTGAAACTGTGCAATAACATCTGTACATTTGGCATGTGCAGTAGAATCTGCTGACTCGGGTTAGTGCGATACACAGACTATTTATCTGGTGTAATAGATCCATCCATCCATTTTCCCGAACCGCTTATCCTGCTCTCAGGGTCGCGGGGATGCTGGAGCCTATCCCAGCAGTCAGTGGGCGGCAGGCAAGGAGACACTCC
>NC_079225.1:47494587-47524767 GCF_029633865.1 Lampris incognitus
CCTTTGTGTTTTCAGAATCATTCTACAGAATTCAGCATGTAGGGTTTCTGCTGGATGCTTGTCCCATCTAGTGTAGCTGAAAGACTGGGTGGACCCCATACCTCACTTCCATATAGTGCAATGGGCAGAGTTACACTATCAAACAGTTTGCACCAGATGGAGATTGGTATATCAATGTTAAAGAATTTATTTTTAATTGCATATAGAGCTCTGCCAGCTTTTTGTTTTAGGTTATTCACTGCCCTACTGAAACTCCCCAATGCTGTAATGATTAGACCAAGGTAAGTATATTGCATCGTATGCTCTACGGTGATGCTACCTAGAGTCAACTGGTATCTATTTTCCTGACATCCGGGCTTATTCTGGAAGGTCATTACTTTTGTCTTTTTTGGATTTATTGCCAGGGCCCAGTGCTGGCAATAGTCCTCAAGCAGGTCTAGTAGTTGTTGCAAGCCCATCTGCTGGTTGGTGACAACAAAACTAGATCATCTGCATAAAGCAAAAATGTTATTTCCATGTCATACAGGGGGAGACCTGGGCTGCAGACTGTTCCAGCTGCACCGCCAGTTCATTAATATATATATTAAACAGTGTCGGGCTAAGTCCACAGCCTTGTCTCACCCCTCTATTCTGAGTGAAGAACTCAGTGTGTTTGTCTCCAATCTTAACTGCACATTTGTTGTCCGAATACATTGACTTTATTATGTCATACACTTTACCCCCTACATCACTTTATAAAAGTTTATAGTATAGTCCTTCATGCCAAATAGAGTCGAAGGCTTTTTTGAAGTCAATAAAACAAGCAAATATTTTTCCATTTTTGGGCCACAAGCTTCATTGGGTTTTAAGGATTTGAGCTTCTGTGCCAATTCTTCTTGTGTTATTGGAAAATCCAGTGGGTTTTGGTTGTCTTTTATAGAGCATTCGAGCAACTGTAATTTTTGTTTGATCAGATTGTAATTGTAATTTGAGTGTTGTTGTTGGATTTCCGAATAAATATGTTCAAATGATTTTTCCAAATTTCTCCATTTTGGATAGGCAGGTCTTGTGGTTTTGTAGAGCTCAAATTATTCCACATTCCCAGAATTGGTTTTGATTCAGGGAATGTTCTATTTCCTGTAGGGTTCTATCTACATGGCTTTGTTTTTTCATTCTTAATGTGTGTTTATATAGTTTTAATGTTTCGCTATATTCTTTCTTATATCCATATATTGAGGTTGGTAGTGTTTCAGGTTTGACAATTTACGCAGTTCCTTTTCTTATATTTTTACAATCATTGTCAAACCATTTTTCATTTTCAGATTGTTTCTTTTTTCTGTGTGGGTCCTTGGTAGGACCATGTTTGCTGCCGTCTGAAAGATACAATTGATTTCATTGACAGCTTTGTTGGTACTGTCCTTATTAGTTTCAAATGGTTTGTTAATGAAGTTAGTAATCATATTAAGTAATTTGGATGAATTCAGGATATTGATAAATTTTTCTGCACTGTCTGGAGCCCATCTGTAGGTCTTATTAATTTGAACAGCTTGCTGGGCTCCTCTATAGGCATTTGAGTCAGGTTAATAGTTTTTGAAGAAAATCATAATTTGGTTATGGTCAGAAAGAGGAGTTTGTTGTCTGACAGTGAATGCGTTGAAGGAGGTGGGGTCCATGTCAGTTATTGCATAGTCAACTACACTAGCTCCAAGACCTGAACACATGTGAACCTTCCCAAAGAGTCTCCTCTGATCCTACCATTAAGTGTGTACAGGCCAGAGGCACGACAGAGGTGCACTAGCTCCTTACCAGCCTTGTTCACAGTACAGTCGAGGGAGCTCCTTTTAATGAGGGTTGGTGAGAGGTACAGGGAATGTTGACCAAACACATGTCTGTTACCCTGAGGGTCAATGTATCACTCATTGAACCTGTTCTTGCGTTAAAATCTCCGCACAGCAGCACATTTCCCTGGGCCTGGAAAAGGCTTACCTCTTCCTGGAGGTTACTCAGGAAATCCTCATCATAATATGGGGATTCAGTTGGGGGAGAATATAGAGCACAGAGATAGATATCTTTGTTTGATATGCCAATTTTATTGCTGAGTTTTAGCCAGCAGTGGGATGTCCCAATTTTAATTTTTGAAATGTGGTTGGCCTAAATATCCTCTGTACCAAATCAAAATACCTCCAGAGTCTCGTCCACGATGTACTGAGTTGAGTTTAGTTGATGGAATAATATTTCATTGTATCCTGAGGGACAGTGGGTGATTATGTCTTCACGACATCAGGTTTTCAGTTAATATGACTATGTTGTGGCGGACACTAGGGCTATGCCCTGAGTTCTGGAGAAACTCTGGAGGCCCTTCAAGGTTCCTTAGATCCCTCCATCCTTTCCGTCTTTGAGGATGTCCTGGCAGCGGAGGTAAGGGGATTGGATGAGGAGAATGAGGCAACTCTGCTAACAGCCCTGACAGAGATCCTCGATGCCGAATAGTGATACCTGAGACATTGAGGACAGACACTCTTGATAGGATTCATGATGGACATCAGGGCCTCACAAAATGTCGGGAGAAGGCAAACGCCTCTGTCTGGTGGCCGGGCATTTCCTCACAGATAAAACACAAGGTCTCGTCATGTCAGTTTTGCTGTGAGTCAAGAAGAGCACAGCAAAAGGAGCCATGGAGCTCTACTCTGCTCCCTGACAGGCCGTGGAAGTGTATAGCTCTGGGCCTGTGTGAGTACAACAAGCAGAACCAGTTAGTTATCTCAGACCACTACTCTACATACATACATACATACATACATACATAGAGACTCACTCCACACATGAAAGGCCTTTTACAACAGTGGACTACCTGCTCCGTTTGACTGGACATTCCATGATTTATTACACTCTCTCTCTCCCTCTCTCTCTCGCTAGCTCTCTCTCACTCACTTGCTATCTCACTCTCTCGCACTTGCTATCTCTCTCTCACTCACGCTGTCTCACTCACTATCTCTCTCTCTCACTCTCTCTCACTCGCTATCTCGCTCTCTCTCACTCTCTCTCACTCGCTATCTCTCACTCGCTATCTCTCTCCCCACTCGCTATCTCACTCTCTCACTCACTCTCTCTCACTCGCTATCTCTCTCTCACTCTCTCTCACTCGCTATCTCTCACTCTCTCTCACTCGCTATCTCTCTCTCTCTCTCACTTGCTATCTCTCTCACTCGCTCTCTCTCTCTCACTCTCTCTCTCTCACTCTCTCACTCTCTCTCACTCGCATCTCGCTCTCTCGCACCCTCTCTCACTCGCGATCTCTCTCTCTCACTCGCTATCTCGCTCTCTCTCACTCTATTTCACTCGCTATCTCTCTCTCGTTCGCTATCTCACTCACTCTCTCACTCGCTATCTCTCTCTCACTCGCTATCTCTCTCTCACTCACTCTCTCACTCTGTCTCACTCGCTATCTCTCACTCGCTATCTCACTCTCACTAGCTATCTCTCTCTCACTCTCTCACTCGCTATCTCTCTCTCACTCGCTATCTCACTCACTCACTCACTCGCTCTCTCTCTCGCTATCTCTCTCTCACTCGCTATCTCTCACTCTCTCTCACTCGCTATCTCACTCACTCACTCACTCACTCACTCACTCACTCACTCCTCGCTCTCTCTCTCGCTATCTCTCTCTCACTCGCTATCTCTCTCTCTGTCTCTCTCACTCGCTATCTCTCACGCTCTCTCACTCGCTATCTCTCTCTCACACTCGCTATCTCCTCTCACTCGCTCTCTCTCACTCGCTATCTCACGCTCTCTCACTCGCTATCTCACGCTCTCCTCACTCGCTATCTCTCTCTCTCTCTCTCACTCGCTATCTCGCTCTCTCTCACTCTCTCTCACTCGCTCTCTCTCTCACTCGCTATCCTCACTCACTCTCTCATTGTCTCACTCGCTATCTCTCTCACTCTCACTATGTCTCACTCGCTATCTCTCACTCGCGATCTCGCTCTCTCTCACTCGCTATCTCTCTCACTCTCACTCGCTCTCTCTCACTCGCTCTCTCCACTCTCTCTCACTCGATCTCTCTCTCTCTCTCTCTCTCACTATCTCTCTCACACTCGCTATCTCTCTCACTCTCTATCACTCGCTATCTCTCTCTCACACTCGCTATCTCTATCACTCGCTATCTCGCTCTCTCACTCTCTCTCACTCTCTCACTCGCTATCTCTCACTCACTCTGTCACACTCGCTGTCTCTCTCTCTCACTCGCTATCTCTCTCTCTCTCTCTCTCTATCTCTCTCACTCGCTATCTCTCTCTCACTCTGTCTCACTCGCTATCTCTCTCACTCGCTATCTCACTCACTCTCACTCTCTCACTCGCTATCTCTCTCTCTCTCACTCGCTATCTCGCTATCTCTCTCTCACTCGCTATCTCGCTCTCTCACTCTGTCTCACTCGCTATCTCTCTCTCACTTGCTATCTCTCTCTCACTCGCTATCTCACTCTGTCTCCCTCGCTATCTCTCTCACTCGCTATCTCACTCACTCTCTCACTCTGTCTCACTCGCTATCTCTCTCACTCGCTATCTCGCTCTCTCACTCGCTCTCACTCGCTGTCTCTCCTCTCTCACTCGCTATCTCTCTCTCTCACTCGCTGTCTCTCACTCACTCGCTATCTCCTCTCTCTCTCACTCGCTGTCTCTCTCACTCACTCCGTCTCACTCGCTATCTCTCTCTCACTCGCTATCTCTCTCTCACTCGCTATCTCTCTCACTCGCTATCTCACTCACTCTCTCACTCTGTCTCACTCGCTGTCTCTCTCACTCACTCCGTCTCACTCGCTATCTCTCTCTCACTCGCTATCTCTCTCACTCGCTATCTCTCTCTCACTCGCTATCTCTCTCACTCTCTCACTCTGTCTCACTCGCTATCTCTCTCACTCGCTTATCTCGCTCTCTCACTCTCACTCGCTATCTCCCTCTCTCACTCGCTATCTCTCTCTCTCTCACTCGCTATCTCTCTCACTCGCTATCTCTCTCTCACTCGCTATCTCTCTCACTCGCTATCTCACCCACTCTCTCACTCTCTCACTCGCTATCTCGTCCTCTCACTCTCTCTCACTCGCTATCTCTCTCTCTCTCACTCGCTATCTTTCGCTCTCTTGCTCTCTCAAATTCAAATTCAAAATTTGCTTTATTGGCATGACGAGCATTCTCATATTGCCAAAGCATTTAATAATATAATGATATGTAAAAGAGAGAGGTCTCTCTCTCTCTCTCTTGCTCTCATCTCTCACTCACTATCTCTCTCTCTCTGTCTCACTCGCTATCTCTCTCTCTGTCTCGCTCTCCCTCACTCTGTCCTTTTGCTCTCTCTCTCTCACAACCCAGTGGAATTCAGTTTTTAAAAATGTGTGTGTGTGTGTGTGTGTGTGTGTGTGTGTGTGTGTGTGTGTGTGTGTGTGTGTGTGTGTGTGTGTGTGTGTGTGTGTGTGGAGGTGTCTCAAAAAGTAAAATATGTTCAAAACCAACCAGCGCAACCAACAATTCCACTGAGGGAGACGTTGTGAAAAGAGTTGTTGAAGACAAATTGCAGCATTCTATTTGAAACTGATTCTACTCTATTTGTATGTGTGTGTGTGGTGTGTGTGTGTGTTTGTTTGAGTGGGTGTGTATGTGTATAGTTTTTTGATGGAGTGTGTTCCAACCATTTCCCTGTGTTGTTGAGAGCGATGGGCACCACGATATGGCAGACCCTTAAACACACACACACACACACACACGCGCACACACACACACACACACACACTCCACCCTTGTTGACCCACTATCAAGATAAGGAAGCCAGTAAGCTGTTGTTCCCACCACACAGACACACACGCACACACACACACACACACATGCACGCACACACACGCTCACACGCACATGCACATAAATTGTCCCACATTCACAAGCACAAACATAGTAGGCTGTACATACATAAACACAACACACACACACACACACACACACACACACGACACACATATTATTACAAATTCTCAGATAGCAACGTTAAATAAACATACCCTCAGGCATTCACACACATATGCACGCACGCACACACACACACACACACAAAACAGCCAGCAGAGACCACACCCATTTTAAATACCCCCTCTTCTGCACACCAACTGCCACACACGCACGTGCGCACCCACCCCACACACACACACACACACACACACACACACACACACACACACACACACACACACACACACTTCCTCCTCACAGCAGGAGTGGCGTACCTTTTATAGAGAGACACAATGAGCAGCAGCAGAGGACTGGTTACTGGACAGCTCCCAGTACAACACTCATTCTATCAATAAAACTTTATTTAAACAACACTAACACACTTTATTTAAATACACTACAACACTTTATTTGAATAACACTAACACACTTTATTGAATAACACTGTTGTCGTTGGCGTCTCTCGTGTCCGAGGATCCATTCCAAGAGATTAAGGTGGGTGCTTGAAACGAAGATGGCTTGACAGTCCAAGGTGAGACTAAGGAGAGACTGGAACAGCGTGGACAGGGGACCAGTAGGGGGGGTTTTCAAGCGGCGGCGCTTTTCTCCACATGTGTTCATTTGTTAGTTTCGGTCTTGATGGAGCCAGCCAGGCAGGGCAGCTCTCCAGTGCTTTCAGTTTTCCGCTACTTTTCCCCAGTTCTTAGGGCCGATGTTGAAGGTGATCAGCGGTCCCTTGATACAGTCCCTTGTAGCGTTTTCTGGAGCTCCTCTTTTTCGTCGACCTTCAGTCAGTTCAGAGTATAAAATTTGTTTCGGGAGTCTGTTGTTTGGCATCCTCTGGATGTGGCCAAGCCACCGCAGCTGGTGATGTTCAATTGTCGTCTCGATGGAAAGGAGATCGACTCTTTCAAGAACTTAATTGTTTGGTGACTCATTCTTGCCAGGAAATTCCCCAGAATACTTCTCAGTTTTTGCTGTGGAAGCGTTCTGGTTTATGGATTTGGTACTTGTAGAGGGTCCAAGGCTTCACAGCCGTACAGGAGGGTTGAAAGAACCACTGCACAGTAAACCATGATATTGGTTGATGTCTTGAGATCACAATCATAGAAAACACGGTGAGGAGAGTCGACAAAGGCAGTGTGGGCAGCGTTCAGTCTGTTGGTGATATCCGGTTCTAGACTGCATGTTTCTTAGAGGATACTTCCAAGGTACTGAAAGGATTGAACTTGTTCTATAGTTTGGCCATGGATGGTGATTTGAAACGGAACTCCTGGAGTATCCTGAGGCACAACAGCAAGCATTTTGGTTTTCTTGATGTTCACAGAAAAGCCAAACGTTTTGTAGGCCTGAACAAAGGAGTTGGTGATCGACTGAAGACCTTCTGGAGTCATGGCAGGAGCAGCATTATCATCAGCATATTGAAGTTCAGTGATGGCGTTGGTGGATGCCTTGTTCTTAGACTTCAAGTGCTGGAGATTGAACAGGCTGCCATCGAAGCGGTAACAGATGTTGACTTTACCATCGAGTGACTGATCTGTCTTCTGCAAGAGAGCAGCAAGGTATATGGAAAATAACGTAGGCGCTAGAACACACCCTTGCTTTACTCCACAATCCATGGGGAAAGGCTCAGAAAAGGTTCCACGGAAGCAGACACAGCCTTTCATGTCATCATGGAGGGCGCGAATCATCTGGATGAAGTGGTCAGCGCATCTAGATTTGGAGAGCACGTCCTACAAAATGGCTCTCAGAAGAGAATCAAATGCTTTCTCAAGGTCGAAAAAGATGAAAAACATTGTCTTCTGTTGTTCTCTTGCCTTCTCCATGAGCTGTCGTGCCGCAAAGATCATATCGGTGGTCCCCGTGTGGGATCGAAAACCGCTTTGGGATTCGGGGAGAACTTCTTCGGCCAGAGTGGTGAGACGATTCAGAAGGATTCGCGGCAGAATTTTCCCAGCTGTTGAGAGAAGGGAAATTCCTCTGTAATTGCCGCACACTCCTCGGTCCCCTTTTTTGAAAATGGCAATGCTGTTTGCGCCTCTGAAATCAGCTGGGGCCGTCCGGGTTTCCCAGTTCTGCAGGATGATTTCGTACAGTCGCTTCTGAAGAGGTAGTCTTCCATACTTGTACAGTTCTGCAGGGATTCTGCCGGGACCAGCCACTTTGTTGTTGCACATCTGAGTGATCGCTGTTTGACGCTCCTTGGTGGAAGGAGGTGCAGACATCCACGGTTTTTGCGGCAGAGTAGGTAGGCCATCAAGGCAGTCCGCAGACGCTCGAGATGGTTTGCAGAGGAGCTGGTGGAAGTGCTGTATCTATCGTTGACTGATGGCTACGTCGTCCCTCAGAATTGTTACGTTGTCCTCTGCTTTCATTGGTGTTGGTGTGCTCTTGATGGGCCCGACGATGGCACGGGTAGCAGAGAAGAAGTTGTGGAGGTGGTTCTGGTCTGCGTAGCCCTGGATCTCAAGGGCTTTACTTTGCCACCAAGCATCCTTCATGGAGCGGAGTTGAGCTTGGGTGTTTAATTTCAGTTTCTTGTAGTGCTCTTCTTTCATCTTGGAGGTGCTATCTTTCTCCCAGGAGAGACGAGCTTGATTCTTTGTGCTGACCAGGTTGAGAATTTCCTGGTTGTTCTTATCAAACCAATCCTGGCGACGTCTTTTCAGAATACCAATTTCAGTTTCAGCTACAGCGAGGAGGGTCGTTTTTAGGTTTATCCAGTTTGATATGGGGTTGTTTTCGATGAGGGCAACATCCTTCAGGACTTCCGTGACCTTATTCCGGAAGCTTCACTGAGATCTTCAAGCTTTCGGATGTCGATTTTCTTTAGCGGGATGGTCATGGCAGGGGGTCTAGGCTTGGCTTTGAGTCGCAGATGGAGTATGTAAGAAACTCATAATGTGAATGCTTCTCTGCACAAAAATACAGATCACGTATGCGCATCTCGGGAAAGTCTGTCTTCATTTATGACACAACGCAGAGTCAGACCCACTACAAACTGGTTAAATAACACTAACATTTCAAATGTTAGTGTTATTTAACCAGTTTGTAGTGGTTTAATAACACTAACAAGTTAAATAACACTAACACACTTTATTTAAATAACACCAACACACTTTATTTAAATAACACCAACACACTTTACTAAGAAAGGGACAGTTCAAACATGTTAAAGAGGTACCTCCATGCTGTTTCTGAGCACATTTTCAACACGGGTGGTTTGAGTTACAGCTGAAAGGTAGGTGTGGTTTTATGATTTCATAGCTATTGGCTACTGAAATTCAGGGCGGTCCTGTGGGTGTGGCTGGGTGGGCTAAACACTGGGGCTAAACCGCTTGCCGCTTGCAGTAGAAAAACGAGAAATTCACTGGAGACAGCCCCCTTCCTGCTCTGTCGTCACTTTACAAACAAACAAAAGGCGAACGACGAGACTAACAGCAGCTTTGAGGTTGAGGATGTGGAAGTGGAAGATGATTCCTCTTTCTCAGTGGAAGTTGACTACTCACCTCACCAATATGTTGCTCAGCCAATACAGCCGTATTCCTTCCAGCCAAAAGGGGGCGTCTCTGCTTTTATACGGACGCGGCCTCTATGCTAATGGTAATTCGTGACGCGGCAAGTTACCGCATATTCGCCAACTGGAAATCAGTTACTCGACCGCTGATATCTCTCGTCTGGCCATAAATGTGATTTTAGGGCTACCATTTGTCTCATCGATCACATCCACACTCCTTACATCGATTAACAACAGGACTAGTGGGATTTTGATGCAAGTATCACTTTAAAGGGAGATAAACGCTAATGAACAATTTATTCGTTGACAAACATCCCAGACAGCAAAACTGCTGTGGCCCGGACCCGTCCCACACCCAACTTTCATCCGGCCCACATACCGCGTGGAATGATGGCACTTGGGCGGTCCACTCCTGTTTGCCAGATCTGGGCCAGAACCAAGCCATAGCCACATGTGCCTCATATTTGCCAAAGGTGGCCCATATTTGTTTTGTGATATTTGGGCCATATTCACCATTTACCACACGGGGCGCTGCAGGGTCACATCCAGATCACATGCTGCCCAGAGCACCGCGGCTTTGCCAGAAAGGCCCACATGTGATTTGGCGTATTTTGGGCCATATTTGCTATTATACATGTGGGCCACTTCAGGTTCACATCCATTTTGTCAGGGCCAGAAGAAGGCCATCAGTACCGCATCACTGCCTGAAGTGGCCCACATCCGGGTGCTGTCTGGGATGTTCCGATGTATTTTACAACATGGAGGAAATGAACCTCCATCGCTGGAGGACAGTCTGAGGGTCTGCTCAGTCAAGACACCTGAAACAGGCAGAGAAACTTCTTTTCTACTACACCTCCATAACTTGGTGAAGCGAGGGGGTATTTCTGAATACAACAAGGGAGGAGGAGGAGGAGAGGTCTGCAATGTAGTGACCAGGAGGGAAGTTGGAGAACGGGAAGAAGAGAGTGACGGGCCTGCGAGAGAAAAGATGTCTGCCACGAGTGGAAGTGATTAAGTAATATTAAGTAGAGAGAGAGAGAGACAGAGAGGGGGAGAGAGACAGACAGAGAGAGGGAGAGGGGGAGGGAGAGAGAGAGACGGGGGGAGAGGGACAGAGAGGGGGAGAGAGAGAGACAGGGAGAGGGAGAGGGGGAGGGAGAGAGAGAGAGAGAGATGGGGGGAGAGAGACAGACAGGGAGAGGGGAAGGGAGAGAGAGAGGACAGGGGGAGGGGGAGGGAGAGAGAGAGACAGGGGGAGAGGGGGAGAGGGGGAGGGAGACAGACAGGGAGAGGGGAAGGGAGAGAGAGAGACAGACAGACAGACAGAGACAGAGGGGAGAAAGACAGACAGAGCGGGAGAGAGAGAGAGAGAGAGAGAGAGAGAGAGAGAGAGAGAGAGAGAGAGAGAGAGAGAGAAGGAAAACGAGGAAATGAGGAGTAGCAGAAAGCTAGGAAGTGTTGCAGAGTGCCTGGTGTGTGAGTGTGTGTGTGAGTGTGTGTGTGTGTGCGTGTGAGTGTGTGTGTGTGTGTGAGTGTGTGTGTGTGTGTGAGTGTGTGTGTGTGTGTGTGTGTGTGTGTGTGTGTGTGTGTGTGTGTGTGTGTGTGAGTGTGTGTGAGTGCGTGTGAGTGTGTGTGTATTGTCGGATAGTGTGTTTGTTGTTTCAGGCGGGCAGCGCTCAGGCAGGGATTGTTTGACTTGGTCCCTGAAGACACATTCTCCGGCGATGAACCTCATATAGTTTTATATACACACTGAATGACTGTTTTATCCACTGATTTAACACCCGGACGCACAATAAATAACAAACACGGCTCTTTGCCAATTTGAATGTAATTCTGTTGAATTATCACGTGGTTCTAGAGTTCAATCTCATCACCGCTATGCCTGGATGTGGCCGTCGGCTGTCTTCATGTTATGAAACCTTTTTACAGCCACAGTCCGGAAGATTTACATGCAAACTTACCACTTCCGGTGTGGGAAGATGGCGGCACGAATTCACGTTTGCGGCGGCCTCACCCAGTACCGTCCATGCAGTGTCTTTGTCCATGTCTTGGTCTGATGGCTGGGAGAGCTGGTGCTGGATCAGCTGGGGGGGCTTGGTCTGCTTTGTCCTGTGGGCCCAGGGACCACGGCCCTGCCTGGAGCTGTGCCCGAGGAGGAATCACCGAGGGCGGTCTGACAGGATGTGGAAGCGGGGCAGGCTAAGCTAACTGCTAGCTCATGCAGACCTGCAGCTCTGACAGTCGTCCTGGCTGGCGTTCGTTCCCTTGGACAGTGGGTTTTTTTATTTTTTATTTTGGGTATGTGTGTTAGTTTAGATATATGTGTTAGTGTGGGTATGTGTGTTACTGTGGATATGTGTGTTAGTGTGGGTATGTGTGTTAGTGTGGATATGTGTGTTAGTGTGGGTATGTGTGTTAGTGTGGGTATGTGTGTTAGTGTGGGTATGTGTGTTAGTGTGGGTATGTGTGTTAGTGTGGGTATGTGTGTTAGTGTGGTATGTGTGTTAGTGTGGGTATGTGTGTTAGTGTGGATATGTGTGTTAGTGTGGGTATGTGTGTTAGTGTGGATATGTGTGTTAGTGGGGGTATGTGTGTTAGTGTGGGTATGTGTGTTAGTGTGGGTATGTGTGTTAGTGTGGGTATGTGTGTTAGTGTGGGTATGTGTGTTAGTGTGGGTATGTGTGTTAGTGTGGGTATGTGTGTTAGTGTGGTATGTGTGTTAGTGTGGGTATGTGTGTTAGTGTGGGTATGTGTGTTAGTGTGGGTATGTGTGTTAGTGTGGGTATGTGTGTTAGTGTGGTATGTGTGTTAGTGTGGGTATGTGTGTTAGTGGGGGATGACATGTCGTTACATTTCTTGTGCAGGAAATGAAAGACACATTTTAAGTCTTCCTGATTCCTGAAACTACGACACTTCACCACACAGGCGTACTTAACACAACAACTAACCCACAAATATCCAGATCTTGCAGACTTTAGTATCTGATGTGAATGGTTAGTGTGTGTCTGACACAACAGCACTGCTGACTCAAATGCCTACACACACACATACACACACACACACACACACACACACACACACACACACACAGAGAAGAGACCTCCTGAAGACCATCAGAGGGTCCAGGGTGGGTGGAGGTGTAGCGGTGCAGAGCTGGCAGGCTACATGCTGAGGTGACGGGGTTAGAAAGAAAAGAACTGGGTGATGGGACAACATTGTATGAAGCAGCAGGTGCAGCATCATCAGAGTGTTATAAAACCCTGGAAATCACGATGATGATAATAATAATAATAATATATCATAATAATCATAATCATAATAATCATAATAATATATCATAATAATCATAATCATAATAATATAATAATATATCATAATAATAATATATCATAATAATCATAATAATAATATATCATAATAATAATATATCATAATAATCATAATAATAATATATCATAATAATAATATATCATAATAATAATATATCATAATAATCATAATCATAATAATATAATAATATATCATAATAATAATATATAATAATCATAATAATATAATACAAAATTGATTGATATTGTGTGTGTGTCATGATGCTGTTATAAACAGTTGTCTTAAAACTTTGGATTTGGGGGGAAAACAAGCAACATGTCCCCCCCCCCCATTTTCCCCCCAATTGTATGCGGCCAATTACCCCACCCTCCCGAGCCGTCCCGGTCTCTGCTCCACCCCCTCTGCTGATCCAGGAGGGCTGCAGACTACCACATGCCTCCTCCCTCCCATACATGTGGAGTCACCAGCTGCTTCTTTTCACCTGACAGTGAGGAGTTTCACCAGGGGGACGTAGCACGTGGGAGGATCACGCTATTCCCCCCAGTTCCCCCTCCCCCCTGAACAGGTGCCCCGACCGACCAGAGGAGGCGCTAGTGCAGCGACCAGGACACATACCCACATCCGGCTTCCCCCCCGCAGACACGGCCAGTTGTGTCTGTAGAGACGCCTGACCAAGCCGGAGGTAACACGGGGACTCAAACTGGCGACCCTCATGTTGGTAGGCAGTGGAATAGACCGCCATGCCACCTGGACGCCCCAATTGGCTTTTTAAATATTTAGCACATCTTGTTGGAAAGTGTCCTACCTGTGCTCCTTAAGAAGAGCCTTAAACCTACCTGACCTGGGATCTTCCTCGGCAGGCCATCAAAACGATGATGACTGTGATGCAGTTTAAGCTCGGCAGCAGGCCTGTGGGCCGCCAGGCCGCATTACAGTGACAGGACGGTCCACATTGGTCACGGACGAATGCTGTTTGAGTTGGTCTGTTGTGTCTTGCATGGTGGGCCTTATCATAGGCTTCTTGTCTCTTTTGATCAACAGCTGTTCTCGACTGCCTCACTGTAGAGCGCCATCTCTGTCTGTCCAGGGCCACCGTCTCCCAGCTGGAGTCACCGAGGCTGCAGATCTTCTTGCGGCGCACCTTTGAAGCATAGCTTCTGGCCTCCCTGCTTCCTTTTCCCTGGCACGGCTCCCTGTAGAAAACCTCTTTTGGTGGGCGGCCCACCTGAGCTGGGGGGCCGGCCCACCTGAGCTGGGGGGCCGGCCCCCCTGAGCTGGGGGGCCACTATTGGGGCTTCAACACTGACAGCGCCAGCGCGTCTCAATACTGCCGCGTCGGACACCTCGTCTTCCCATCTGACTTGTGGTAGGCCGGGGTGCCTACAGGAGGGGCTTCAAGGACCCTGCGGCGGTGTTGGGGTAGGGCGAGCGGTGGAGGAACCTTAGGGGCCTTGTTGGGGGGTGGGGGCTGGGCAAGTCCAACAGGTCGGTCCAAGTCCAGGTGAGCCGGTTTGAGGCTACCTACTGAAATGTGCTCTGGCTTGTTGCTGACTTCCACGACAAAGGGCTCGTTTCCAGTCTCCAGGACGCGGGGCAGCCCGTGGTAGGGAGGCTGCAGGGGTCCCCGGTGGACACTGTGGGGGATGAAAACATATCTGCCAACTGAAGTGAAACTGGGGGAGCTGAGCTGTGTTGCAAAGTGGGGACTGGTGCAAAAGCTCTGGCGTTATCCAGGAGCGTGGTCCGTTGGCGGGCTGCAGACCAGGGAGCTGCGGTGTTGGGGATGAAATCCCCTGGGACCCGCAGCGGCTATAGTTAAGCGCTCCTCAGAGGCTGAAAGTGGTACTGCGGTGCTTAGAGTCCTACATGGATATCTACAGCAGGTACATACTGTACATGACCAGTCTGTATTTATGATGAAGCCAATAACTTCCTTGGCGTTCTCCCCCAGCAGGCGTTTGATGGTGTTTTGCAGACAGCGCCAGCATCCATGATGCTCATTCACCAGACAGACTGGCTGTGTCTTCCCAGGGAGGTCCGCCATGTTGGGCTTCATTGTTCTTATCTAACCCGGAAAAGACAGAGCTGAAGATGACTGCCAACCCGGACTGGGCTGTTTTGTCTCCTGCAAAGACAGAAACCAGTTTCTGAGCGGTGCCCTAGTAGCCGAATGGTTACAGCACATGCCACATAACCGCAAAGTCCCTGGATCGATTCCAGCCAGTGACCTCTGTTGCATGTCATACCCATCTCTCTCTCTCTCTCTCCCCTTGTTTCCTGTCTGCCTCTTCATGAGCCCTCTATCCAATAAAGGTGCCAAAAAATCTTTAAAAAAAACAAAAACAAAACACAGTTTCTGGGTCTCAAGACTCTGGGCTGAAATCCAGAAACACCAGAAAATGAGGGAGGTAGATGTTTCAAAAAGCCTGGAGAGGTGGAGGTATGCACTGGAGAGAAGAGGAATGAAAGTCAGGAGGAGCAAGACAGAATACCTATGTGTGGATGAGAGGGAGGACAGTGGAATGGTGAGGATGCAAGGGGTGGAGGTGACGAAGGCGTAGGAGTTTAAATACTTGGGGTCAACTGTTCAAAGTGCAGAGGAGAGGTGGAGAAGAGAGGTGAAGAAGAGAGTGCAGGCAGGGTGGAGTGGGTGGAGAAGAGAGAGCAGGCAGGGTGGAGTGGGTGGAGGAGAGTGTCAGGAGTGATGTGTGACAGAAGGGTACCAGCAAGAGTTAAAGGGAAGGTTTACCAGATGGTAGTGAGACCTGCTATGTTGTATGGTTTGGAGACAGTGGCACTGATGAAAAGACAGGAGGTGGAGGAGCTGGAGGTGGCGGAGGTGAAGATGATAAGATTTTCACTGGGAGTGATGAAGAAGGACAGGATTAGGAACGAGTATATTAGAGGGACAGCTCAGGTTGGACGGGTTGGAGACAAAGCAAGAGAGACAAGATTGAGATGGTTTGGACATGTGTGGAGGAGAGATGCTGGGTATACTGGGAGAAGGATGCTGAATATGGAGCTGCCAGGGAAGAGGAGAAGAGGGAGGCCAAAGAGGAGGTTTATGGATGTGGTGAGGGAGGACATGCAGGTGGCTGGTGGGACAGAGGAAGATGCGGAGGACAGGAAGAGATGGAGACGGATGATCCGCTGTGGCGCCCCCTAACGGGAGCAGCTGAAGGAAGTAGTACTAGTAGTAGTAGTAGTAGATGTTTCAAAAAGACATGCATGTTAGGGTTAATAGTCCTGCCTGTGCCCCTGAGCAAGGCAATGGAAAGAAGAAGTGGAGTTGGTCCTCGGGTGCTGCAGCTGCCCACTGCTGCTATACAACAGGAAGGGTTAAATACAGAGAACACACTCACTGTAACCAAACACACAACTGTACAATGACAAAGTGGCTTTCTCCTTCTTCTTCTTCTTCTCCTTCTTCTTCTTCTTCTTCTTCTTCTTCTTCTCCTTCTTCTTCTTCTTCTTCTCCTTCTTCTTCTTCTTCTTCTTCTTCTGTCTGATCAAGGTGGACAGAGACCTTCGCAGAGGCTTTCGTGTGCTTTTTGAGTTTGCGTTTCATTCACAAATCTCTGTACACACAGACACACACACCTATGTGTTGAATTTGAACATACACACATGCCCACTTGCATACGTTCTTGCATGCCCACATACATGCTCGCACTTACATAAACACACAGTCAACACACTCAAAAATCCACTTTATCACACACACACAGACACACACAGACACACACAGGCTACTCCCTGTGTCTGGCTAGCAGATATCAGTAATGGAGCCTTCTTATCAGCGGAGATAAGGTCAGATGAATTTAGCCTGAAGCTAATTTGGTAGAGAAATCAAAGGGGACCAGAAGGAAGAAAACAAACTCTAAACAACAGCGACAGCGACACAACCCGCCAACCAGCCGGCTCTCCGATGGCTATCTGCTGCCAGTTCCCAGCACTTTCTCCTTCCATGATGCATCTGGTTTAGTTAATTCATCAGGTAAGGCTTAATGATCCACTTTTGGCCAGTAAGACAATTTCAGTATTATGTTTGGGTACCTAAAGTGATTGCGGGCTGAATGCCGGTGGGACAGCCCGTGTAATAAATCAAATGAACAACTTGCTGTGTTTCATATCCGAGCAGGGAGGAGACAAGATGGCTGCCCTGTTAGCAGCATCCTTGTTGAGGTTGTTGGCCAACAGAAACCCCATTCACACTACTACTACTCCTACTCCTACTACTACTACTACCACTACTACTCCTAGTACTACTACTCCTACTCCTACTACTACCACTACTACTCCTAGTACTACTACTACTACTACTACTACTACTCCTCCTACTACTACTCCTACTACTACTACTACTACTACTACTACTCCTACTACTCCTACTCCTACTACTACTACTACTACTACTTCTTGTACTACTACTACTACTCCTACTACTACTCCTACTCCTACTCCTACTACTACTACTACCAGTACTACTCCTACTACTACTACTACTACTCCTACTACTACTACTACTCCTAATACTCCTACTCCTACTCCTACTCCTAGTACTACTTTTGGCTGCTCCCGTTAGGGGGCGCCACAGCGGACCATCCGTCTCCATCTCTTCCTGCCCTCTACATCTTCTGTCACACCAGCCACCTGCATGTCCTCCCTCACCACATCCATAAACCTCCTCTTTGGCCTTCCTCTTCTCCTCTTCCCTGGCAGCTCCATATTCAGCATCCTTCTCCCAGTATACCCAGCATCTCTCCTCCACACATGTCCACACCATCTCAAGACATCTCATGCAGCAGGAGATGTCCTGCTGCATAACCCAATTACACTTCAGCTTCAGATCCCAGACTGATGAGCGGACGTTCTCCTTCAGAATTTTCTGGTAGAGAGCAGAATTCATGGTTCCTTCAATGGTGGCAAGGCTCAAAGGCCCTGAGGCAGCAAAGCATCCCCACACCATCACACTACCACCACCATGTTTGACTGTTGGTGTGATGTTCTTACTGTGAAATGCTGTTTGCTGTATGCGAGACATAATGGGACCCATGTCTTCTAAAAAGTTTGACTCTTCTGGCCACAGAACATTATCCCAGAAGGCTTGCGTTTTTGCTCATTTGCAAATCTGAGACAAACACTAACGTTTCTGTTCGTTAGCAGTGGTTTGTGCCTTGCTACTCTCCCATGAAGTCCATTTTTGCCCAGTGTCTTATTGTCGATTCATGAACGATGAACTTAGCTGAAGCTAGAGAGGCCTGCAGCTCTTTAGATGTTGTCCTGGTTTTTTTTTTTTTGTGAATTCCTGGATGAGTCATCACTGCATCCTTGGAATAATTTTTTTAGGCCGGCCACTCCTGAGAATATTCAGTGCTGTTCCCAGTTTTGTCCATTTGGAGACAATGGCTCTCACTGTGGTTCTCTGGAGTCCCAGAGACTTAGAGATGGCTTTGTAACCCTTTCCAGACTGATACATCTCAACAACTTCTTTTCTCATTTCTTCCTTTGTTTCTTCTGATGGCGGCATAGTGTGCTGCTTGTTGAGACCTTTGTAGCCTACTTTACTTTGATGGTGAGGTTCTATATGAGTAATGTTTGGATTCATCAAGCCTGAGTGTCTCTGCTCTCATTGAATCCAGTGATCAATTAAAAGTAGTTAATTGGTTGAGTGAGTAACTAAGGGGGTCGATTACTTTTTCACACAGGGTCAGTTGGCGTTGGATAGTTTTTTTCCCTTTAATGAATAAAATGATAATTTAAAAACTGAATTTTGTGGGGTGTCCGGGTAGCATAGCGGTCTATTCTGTTGCCTACCAACACAGGGATCGTCGGTTTGAATCCCCGTGATATCTCCAGGTTGTTGGGCGTCCCTACAGACACAATTTGCTGTGTCTGCAGGTGGGAAGCCAGATGTCGGTGTGTGTCCTGGTCGCTGCACTGGCGCCTCCTCTGGTCGGTTGCGACCGGGACGGCTTGGAAGAGTGGGGTAATTGGACGGGTACAATTGGGGAGAAAAGGGGGGGTGTCCAAAAAAACACCCCAAAAACGGAATTTTGCGTTTACTCGGATTCTCCCCAGATAGTACCCGGATGTGGGCCACTTCAGGCAGTGATGCGGCACTGATGGTCTTCTTCTGGCCCTGACAAAACGGATGTGAGCCTGAAGGGGCCCACATGTATAATAGCGCATATGGCTCAAATATGCCAAATCGAATGTGGGCCTTTTGTGGCAAAGATGTGGTGCTCTGGGCAACATGTGATCTGGATGTGACCCTGAAGCGCCCCGTGTGGTAAATGGTGAATATGGCCCAAATATCACAAAACAAATATGGGCCACCTTTGGCAAATAAGTGGCACATGCGGCATTGCTATGGCCTGCTTCTGGCCCAGATCTGGCAAACAGGAGCAGACCACCCAAGTGCCATCATTCCACGTTGTATGTGGGCTGGATGAAGTGTCGGGTCTGGGACGGGTCCGGGCCACAGCAATTTTGATATCTGGGTTTTTGAAAAAAACATTACATTTTGTATGACTGTATGAAACAATTAAGTGTGACAAATGTGCAAAAACAGAGGAAATTGGACAAATATTTTTTCACAGCACAGTGTGTGTGTGTATGTGTCTATATATATATATATATATATATATATATATATATATATATATATATATATATATATATATATACACTACCGTTCAAAAGTTTGGGATCACCCAAACAATTTCGTGTTTTCCATGAAAAGTCACACTTATTCACCACCATATGTTGTGAAATGAATAGAAAATAGAGTCAAGACATTGACAAGGTTAGAAATAATGATTTTTATTTGAAATAAGATTTTTTTTACATCAAACTTTGCTTTCGTTAAAGAATCCTCCATTTGCAGCAATTACAGCATTGCAGACCTTTGGCATTCTAGCTGTTAATTTGTTGAGGTAATCTGGAGAAATTGCACCCCAAGCTTCCAGAAGCAGCTCCCACAAGTTGGATTGGTTGGATGGGCACTTCTTTGAGCAGATTGAGTTTCTGGAGCATCACATTTGTGGGGTCAATTAAACGCTCAAAATGGCCAGAAAAAGAGAACTTTCATCTGAAACTCGACAGTCTATTCTTGTTCTTAGAAATGAAGGCTATTCCATGCGAGAAATTGCTAAGAAATTGAAGATTTCCTACACCGGTGTGTACTACTCCCTTCAGAGGACAGCACAAACAGGCTCTAACAGGTACTATTTAATGAAGATGCCAGTTGGGGACCTGTGAGGCGTCTGTTTCTCAAACTAGAGACTCTAATGTACTTATCTTCTTGCTCAGTTGTGCAACGCGGCCTCCCACTTCTTTTTCTACTCTGGTTAGAGCCTGTTTGTGCTGTCCTCTGAAGGGAGTAGTACACACCGGTGTAGGAAAAATCTTATTTCAAATACAAATCATTATTTCTAACCTTGTCAATGTCTTGACTCTATTTTCTATTCATTTCACAACATATGGTGGTGAATAAGTGTGACTTTTCATGGAAAACACAAATTTGTTTGGGTGATCCCAAACTTTTGAACGGTAGTGTATATATTCATTCATTCATCATCAGCTGCTTCTCCGGGGTCGGGTCGTGGTGGCAGCAAGCTAAGTAGGACACTCCAGATGTCCGTCTCCCCAGCAACGTCCTGCAGCTCCTCCTGGGGATCCCAAGGCGTTCCCAGGCCACATGGACATCTGGCCTCCAGCGAGTTGTGAGAGAGAGGAACTTGAAGATGATTTCTGTGTTTCTCCCAGCAGTGGGTTTTACACGCTGGACCCACCAGATGCTCAGCAGGAGAACCAGGCCTGCAGTGACTTTGGTCCCAGGAGCGGTGACTAGTTGGCCTGCGACTGGTTGAAGGACATGAGCACAGTTGTGCTGCTGTGCTGAAGTTCAGCTCAATGTCAACATCCACATCCATCTTCACACAACCACATCCATCTTCACATTTCCACATCCATCTTCACACATCCACATCCATCTTCACACGTCCACATCCATCTTCACACATCCACATCCATCTTCACACATCCACATCCATCTTCACACATCCATCTTGACACATCTACATTCATCTTCACACATCCACATCCATCTTCACACATCCACATTCATCTTCACACATCCACATCCATCTTCACACATCCACATTCATCTTCACACATCCACATCCATCTTCACATATCCACATCCATCTTCACGCATCCACATCCATCTTCACACATCCACATCCATCTTCACATGTCCACATCCATCTTCACACATCCACATCCATCTTCACGCATCCATATCCATCTTCACACATCCACATCCATCTTGACACATCCACATCCATCTTCACGTCCACATCCATGTTCACACATCCATATCCATCTTCACACATCCACATCCATCTTCACACATCCACATCCATCTTCACGCATCCACATCCATCTTCATGCATCCACATCCATCTTCACACATCCATATCCATCTTCACACATCCACATCCATCTTCACACAACCACATCCGTCTTCACACATCCACATCCATCGTCACACAAACAGATCCATCTTCCCACATCCACATCCATCTTCACATATCCACACCCATCTTCACACATCCACATCCATCTTCACACATCCACATTCATCTTCACACATCCATATCCATCTTCACACAACCACATCCATCTTCACACATCCACATCCATCTTCACGCATCCACATCCATCTTCACGCATCCACATCCATCTTCACGCATCTATATCCATCTTCACACATCCACATCCATCTTCACACAACCACATCCATCTTGACACATCCACATCCATCTTCACGTCCACATCCATCTTCACACATCCACATCCATGTTCACACATCCACATCCTCTTCATGCATCCACATCCATCTTCACAGATCCACATCCATCTTCACACAACCACATCCGTCTTCACACATCCACATCCATATTCACACAACCACATCCATCTTCACACATCCACATCCATCGTCACACAACCACATCCATCTTCCCACATCCACATCCATCTTCACACATCCATATCCATCTTCACGCATCCACATCCATCTTCACACAACCACATCCATCTACACATCCATATCCATCTTCACACATCCATATCCCTCTTCACACGAGCCACATCCACCTTCACACAACTACATCCATCTTCACACGTCCACATCCATCTTCACACATCCACATCCATCGTCACACAACCACATCCATCTTCCCACATCCACATCCATCTTTGCACAACAACATCCATCTTCACGTCCACATCCATCTTCATACATCCACATCCATATTCACGCATCCACATCCGTCTTCACACAACCACATCCATCTTCACACAACCACATCCATCTTCACACGAGCCATGACGGTCCCACTGAGACGCAGACGGGGTGTTGGCAGTGTCTTGGGAACAGGGTGATCAGGATGTGGGCGCAGGCAGGCAGGCACACATGCGCATGTTTGCACGTACACTTGTGTACACACACACACACACACACACAAACACACACAAACACACACACACACACAAACACACACACACACACAGTCCCAGACTAGGCTGAGAAATGGGTCACTGTTGATCCAGAAGAGATACAATTACACAGCTCTCCTGCGCTCTCCCTCTCTCTCTCTTTCTGACTCTCCCTCTCTCTCTCTCCCTCCCTCTCTCTTTCTGTCTTTCCCTCACTCTCTCCCTCTCTCTCTCTTTCTGTCTCCCTGTCTTTCTGTCTCTCCCTCTCTCTCTCCCTCTCCCTGTCTTTCTGTCTTTCTGTCTCCCTCTCCCTCGTTCTCTCTCTCTCTTTCTGTCTCTCCCTCTCTCCCTCTCTCTCTCTTTCTGTCTCCCTGTCTTTCTGTCTCTCCCTCTCTCTCTCCCTCTCCCTGTCTTTCTGTCTTTCTGTCTCCCTCTCCCTCGTTCTCTCTCTCTCTTTCTGTCTCTCCCTCTCTTTCTCCCTCTCTCTTTCTGTCTCCCTGTCTTTCTGTCTCCCTCTCTCCCTCGTTCTCTCTCTCTCTTTCTGTCTCTCCCTCTCATGCTCTCTCCCTCTCGTTCTCTCTCTGTCTCTGACTCTCTTTCTCTCCCTCTTTCTCTTCCCCTGATTTAGATTCTGTGAATCCTGTGGTACTCACCACCTTGGTCTTTGTGTTGTAATTTTTTTGTGATTTTTATCAGAGTATTTTTGAAAATCAAGTCTCCCCCTCTTGCTCTCCTTTCTCTCTCCCTCCCTCTCTTTCTCTCTCTTTCTCCCTCTCTTTCTCTCCCTCTCTTTCCCTCTTTCTCTCTTTCCCTGTCTCTCCCCTCTCGTTCTCTTTTTCCTCTCTCCTGCTCTCTCCCTCTCTTCCTCCCTCTCTCTCTCCCTCTTGCTACCTCTGTTTCTCTCTCTCTTTCCTGTCTCTCTCCCTGTCTCCCTGTCTCTCTCTCCCTGTCTCCCCCTCTCTTTCTCTCTCCTCTGTCTCGCTCTGTCACACACACACACACACACACACAACACAGAGAGCCAGACAATGCTTTGAAGAGTTGGACACATTGTTAGTTTACACTGCAGCAGTAAATCACTAAACAATCACTGGGGCAGTTTCTCACTGCTTGTCGATTCATCCCGCCAGTTGTATCCATTGTTCTGACCACTGCGTGTGGGTGTGTGTGTGTGTGTGTGTGTGTGTGTGTGTGTGTGTGTGTGTGTGTGTGTGTGTGTGTGTGTTTAGGACATCCTGCTGATGGGTGCCTCATCTCTTTGACCTCTGGAGGTTTTATATTTAGATTGACCTTTGAACCCCCAGCTACTATATTTTAACTTGTAAAGCTGTTGGACACAAACAGGGTTCCCCCAGCTGTGTGTGTGTGTGTGTGTGTGTGTGTGTGTGTGTGTGTGTGTGTGTGTGTGTGTGTGGTGTCCTGTTTTCTGTGTCCCTGCATTGTTACATCCTCATGAGAAACAGTCTCCGTTTTACACACACACACACACACACACACACACACACACACACACACACACACACACACACACGTGAGTATAACAGCACAGCCTATGCTCGGTGATGTGTGTGAGCTGCATGTCTCCGGAGTTCAAACAAAAGGTTCTGCAGCCTCGTTTGACATCAAGCCCAGTCGTTTCTGTCTCTTATCGTTAAATATTATATTCAGATCAGCTGAATGTGTGGGAACGTGTGTGTGTGCCCTACCAGACGCTACAGCTGCTCACTTACCTTGTATATGGATGTAAGGTGTAGCTATAGACCCATCCCACCCTCCCATCCACCCTCCCATCCACCCTGTTATCTGAACCGCTTATCCTGCTCTCAGGGTTGCAGGGATGCTGGAGCCTATCCCAGCAGCCACTGGGTGGCAGGTGGGGAGACACCCTGGACAGGCCGCCAGACCATCAGCAGGCCCACACACACACACACACACACACACACACACCACACACACACACACACACACACACCACACACACACCTAGGGACAATGTAGTACGGTGATTCAGCTGACCTACATGTGTTTGGACTGTGGAGGAACACCCACGCCGACATGAGGAGAACACGCAAACTCCAGACAGAGGACAACCTGGGCTGACCCCCAAGGTTGGACCACCCCGGGGCTCAAACAACAGGACCGTCTTGCTGTGGGGCAACTGCGCAATAACGTGGCTTTCTTCTTTCTAGTGAATGGATAGATGAATGTGTGTGTGTGTGTGTGTGTGTGTGTGTGTGTGTGGAGGCCAGGGTTCTCATTCAGGTTCTTGGAAAAACCAGCAGCACTGGTCAGTAGACCAGTACTGCTGGTTCTGACTACCCTCACCTGCTGGTCCAGGTGTGAAACCTCCCTGATTGGAGGCTGAGTACCGGGACCAGCCGGTGAATGTCACGAACCGTCCTGAGGACCCGACTGAGAACCACTGGTGTAGCCTGATCGTATACTTTGTTGTCTGTTTTGTGAGTACTGTCGCCACCCAGCGGCCCATTGCCGCACGTGCAGCCCGGCGTTCCTTCCGCGTTTGGCGTGTCAGCTGACCAAAACACGGAAGTGTCCCCGGGGTGAAGCGAGCGGCGTGTTGTTGGATGTGCGGTGGAGCGCGCGTGTCCTAGCGTGGCTCACACAGGCAGCTTCTGTGCTCGCTTTGTCCAAAGGGAAGAAAGTCGTCAGTAGTCCTGGTCCCTGTGCGTCTCCGCCGCGTGCCAGCCTGCGTGCCGGGCGTGCCCGGCAGGACGGGCGCGCACGCCGTGAACACGGGCCGACGGCAAAAGCGGCATGACGGCGGTGAAGACGTTCCGCAGCCCGGCCCCGGCACGGTTACGCCGTGGAGGTGTCCCCCTTCATCCCCAACAGACTGGCCTGCGCCGCCTCCCAGTACTACGGCATCACGGTGAGTGCGACCGAGCCGGGACGGTCCACCAGACCCGTCCCGGATCTGCAGGTTCATCTGCCATCGCTACCGGTGGTCCCCCAGCTTTTCTCCTGCAGGCTTCAGTTTAGCCACCTCCTTTTAGATCGGCCACGAACCTCAGACCAGTGGTTCTCCACCTTTCTGGGGTCCTGGACCCCCTGCGTTTTTTTGGTCTACCCTGAGGACCCCTCCACCTGATCTTGGGGGAGGGGGGTTGCAGTTTGATAGAAACAGTAGAAACTGCATTTTAAATTGCATTATAGCATTTATTCACTCTTTGGGGCAAAAATAAGAGCTTTCACTTGTAACTTAGATATAGTTAACAAAACAGAATTCTTATGCAGTAACTTTCAGATATATGTAACAAAACAGAATATGTATTCAGTAACTTCAGATATATGTAACAAAACAGAATATGTATTCAGTAACTTTCAGATATATGTAACAAAACAGAATATGTATTCAGTAACTTTCAGATATATGTAACAAAACAGAATTCTTATGCAGTAACTTTCAGATATATGTAACAAAACAGAATATGTATTCAGTAACTTTCAGATATATGTAACAAAACAGAATATGTATTCAGTAACTTTCAGATATATATAACAACACAGAATTCTTATTCAGTAACTTTCAGATATATGTAACAAAACCAGCAATATGTATTCAGTAACTTTCAGATATATGTAACAAAACAGAATATGTATTCAGTAACTTTCAGATATATGTAACAACACAGAATTCTTATTCAGTAACTTTCAGATATATGTAACAAAACAGAATATGTATTCAGTAACTTTCAGATATATATAACAACACAGAATTCTTATTCAGGTAACTTTCAGATATATGTAACAAAACAGAATATGTATTCAGTAACTTTCAGATATTTGTAACAAAACAGAATATGTATTCAGTAACTTTCAGATATATGTAACAACACAGAATATGTATTCAGTAACTTTCAGATATATGTAACAAAACAGAATATGTATTCAGTAACTTTCAGATATATGTAACAGAACAGAATATGTATTCAGTAACTTTCAGATATATGTAACAAAACAGAATATGTATTCAGTAACTTTCAGATATATGTAACAAAACAGAATATGTGTTCAGTAACTTTCAGATATATGTAACAAAACAGAATATGTATTCAGTAACTTTCAGATATATGTAACAAAACAGAATATGTATTCAGTAACTTTCAGATATATGTAACAACACAGAATATGTATTCAGTAACTTTCAGATATATGTAGCAAAACAGAATATGTATTCAGTAACTTTCAGATATATGTAACAAACAGAATATGTATTCAGTAACTTTCAGATATATGTAACAAAACAGAATATGCATTCAGTAACTTTCAGATATATGTAACAAAACAGAATATGTATTCAGTAACTTTCAGATATATGTAACAAAACAGAATTCTTATGCAGTAACTTTCAGATATATGTAACAAAACAGAATATGTATTCAGTAACTTTCAGATATATGTAACAACACAGAATATGTATTCAGTAACTTTCAGATATATCTAACAAAGCAGAATATGTATTCAGTAACTTTCAGATATATGTAACAACACAGAATATGTATTCAGTAACTTTCAGATATATGTAACAAAACAGAATATGTATTCAGTAACTTTCAGATATATGTAACAAAACAGAATATGTATTCAGTAACTTTCAGATATATGTAACAACACAGAATATGTATTCAGTAACTTTCAGATATATGTAACAAAACAGAATATGTATTCAGTAACTTTCAGATATATGTAACAAAACAGAATATGTATTCAGTAACTTTCAGATATATGTAACAACACAGAATATGTATTCAGTAACTTTCAGATATATGTAACAAAACAGAATATGTATTCAGTAACTTTCAGATATATGTAACAAAACAGAATATGTATTCAGTAACTTTCAGATATATGTAACAAAACAGAATATGTATTCAGTAACTTTCAGATATATGTAACAAAACAGAATATGTATTCAGTAACTTTCAGATATATGTAACAAAACAGAATATGTATTCAGAACTTTCAGATATATGTAGCTAAACAGAATATGTATTCAGTAACTTTCAGATATATGTAACAAAACAGAATTCTTATGCAGTAACTTTCAGATATATGTAACAAAACAGAATATGTATTCAGTAACTTTCAGATATATGTAACAAAACAGAATATGTATTCAGTAACTTTCAGATATATGTAACAAAACAGAATTCTTATGCAGTAACTTTCAGATATATGTAACAAAACATAATATGTATTCAGTAACTTTCAGATATATGTAACAAAACATAATATGTATCAGTAACTTTCAGATATATGTAACAAAACAGAATATGTATTCAGTAACTTTCAGATATATGTAACAAAACAGAATATGTATTCAGTAACTTTCAGATATATGTAACAACACAGAATATGTATTCAGTAACTTTCAGATATATGGAACAAAACATAATATGTATTCAGTAACTTTCAGATATATGTAACAAACAGAATATGTATTCAGTAAACTTTCAGATATATGGAACAAAACAGAATATGTATTCAGTAACTTTCAGATATATGTAACAAAACAGAATATGTATTCAGTAACTTTCAGATATATCTAACAAAACAGAATATGTATTCAGTAACTTTCAGATATATGTAACAAAACAGAATATGTATTCAGTAACTTTCAGATATATGTAACAAACAGAATATGTATTCAGTAACTTTCAGATATATGTAACAAAACAGAATATGTATTCAGTAACTTTCAGATATATGTAACAAAACAGAATATGTATTCAGTAACTATCAGATATATGTAACAAAACAGAATATGTATTCAGTAACTTTCAGATATATGTAACAAAAACAGAATATGTATTCAGTAACTTTCAGATATATGTAACGAAACAGAATATGTATTCAGTAACTTTCAGATATATGTAACAAAACAGAATATGTATTCAGTAACTTTCAGATATATGTAACAAAACAGAATATGTATTCAGTAACTTTCAGATAAATGTAACAAAACAGAATATGTATTCAGTAACTTTCAGATATATGTAACAAAACAGAATATGTATTCAGTAACTTTCAGATATATGTAACAAAACAGAATATGTATTCAGTAACTTTCAGATATATGTAACTAAACAGAATATGTATTCAGTAACTTTCAGATATATGTAACAAAACAGAATATGTATTCAGTAACTTTCAGATATATGTAACAACACAGAATATGTATTCAGTAACTTTCAGATATATGTAACAAAACAGAATATGTATTCAGTAACTTTCAGATATATGTAACAAAACAGAATATGTACTCAGTAACTTTCAGATATATGGAACAAAACAGAATATGTATTCAGTAACTTTCAGATATATGTAACGAAACAGAATATGTATTCAGTAACTTTCAGATATATGTAACGAAACAGAATATGTATTCAGTAACTTTCAGATATATGTAACAACACAGAATATGTATTCAGTAACTTTCAGATATATGTAACAAAACAGAATATGTATTCAGTAACTTTCAGATAAATGTAACAAAACAGAATATGTATTCAGTAACTTTCAGATATATGTAACAAAACAGAATATGTATTCAGTAACTTTCAGATATATCTAACAAAGCAGAATATGTATTCAGTAACTTCAGATATATGTAACAACACAGAATATGTATTCAGTAACTTTCAGATATATGTAACAAAACAGAATATGTATTCAGTAACTTTCAGATATATGTAACAAAACAGAATATGTATTCAGTAACTTTCAGATATATGGAACAAAACAGAATATGTATTCAGTAACTTTCAGATATATGTAACAAAACAGAATATGTATTCAGTAACTTTCAGATATATGGAACAAAACAGAATATGTATTCAGTAACTTTCAGATATATGTAACAAAACAGAATATTTATTCAGTAACTTTCAGATATATGTAACAACAGAATTTTTATGCAGTAACTTTTAACAATGCAAACGGGAGCGAGATATCTTATTAAAATACAATAAATTACACTTGTGAAACAGATGTAATTAGCAGAAAAAAAGTCCGTTACCCTTTATAGTTTAGGTAGATAACGGTCTCAGTCACATTTGAGTAAAATAATCCTATTTCTATAAATGTCATAGGATCTTTTTTTTAAAGATATGTTATTTTCACGGACCCCTTGCCGTTACACCACGGACCACTAGGGGTCCGCGGACCCCCGGTTGAGAAACACTGCCTTAGATACACGAAGGACACCGGAACGACCGAGGCGGTCATTAGACCGTGTTGGCGTTTCAAAGTTTAATAATAACTTTGTGAAGAATAAAGACTCGGACCTGCCGCTCTAAAGGGCACCCATTTAAAACGAGTTTTAGAGCAGTTGCACGAACATGTTACAAGATCTACCTAAAACGACCATTAGCGGTCCAAATGGGCCGCTAGTAACTTGTGCGTCATCGTGCGCGTCATGTCGGTGTTTATGACGCGTGTTGGTGGCGTCATTTCCCTCGTGACGTTCGTTGCTGTGTCCTAGAAACACACTAGCGCCCCCTAGTGGAGAGAAATAGTCTACACTTGATGTCCAACACGTCTGGTTACAGACGCACCATGACTCCCACCGAGTCGCTGCAGTATTTACAGGCGTTGGACAGCCGCCATTTTAAAGATGTTAAAATATTAATTTTGGTGTCAGTGTCTTAACAAACATACTAACATATGTAACGCGTTAATATCTCAACTGGGTATTTATCTTGACGGAATCTACTACTACTACCTTCATCTGCTGCCGTTAGGGGGCGCCACAGCGGATCATCGTTTCCATGTCTTCCTGTCCTCTGCATCTTCCTCTGTCACACCAGCCACCTGCATGTCCTCCATCTC
>NC_079225.1:47524967-47537467 GCF_029633865.1 Lampris incognitus
AAAAGTTCAACAACCGCTCAACACAAGTTCAACAACAGCTCAACACAAGTTCAACACAAGTTCAACACAAGTTCAACACAAGTTCAGCAACAGCCCAACAAAAGTTCAACACAAGTTCAACAACAGCTCAACACAAGTTCAACACAAGTTCAACACAAGTTCAACAACCGCTCAACACAAGTTCAACAACAGCTCAACACAAGTTCAACACAAGTTCAACAACCGCTCAACACAAGTTCAACAACAGCTCAACACAAGTTCAGCAACCGCTCAACACAAGTTCAACAACAGCTCAACACAAGTTCAACACAAGTTCAACACAAGTTCAACAACAGCTCAACATAAGTTCAACAACAGCTCAACACAAGTTCAACACAAGTTCAACAACCGCTCAACACAAGTTCAACAACAGCTCAACACAAGTTCAACAACCGCTCAACACAAGTTCAACAACAGCTCAACACAAGTTCAACACAAGTTCAACAACAGCTCAACATAAGTTCAACAACAGCTCAACACAAGTTCAACAACAGCTCAACACAAGTTCAACACAAGTTCAGCAACAGCCCAACACAAGTTCAACCACCGCTCAACACAAGTTCAACAACAGCTCAACACAAGTTCAACACAAGTTCAACAACAGCTCAACACAAGTTCAGCAACAGCTCAACACAAGTTCAACAACAGCTCAACACAAGTTCAACACAAGTTCAACAACAGCTCAACATAAGTTCAACAACAGCTCAACACAAGTTCAACAACAGCTCAACACAAGTTCAACACAAGTTCAGCAACAGCCCAACACAAGTTCAACCACCGCTCAACACAAGTTCAACAACAGCTCAACACAAGTTCAACACAAGTTCAACAACAGCTCAACACAAGTTCAGCAACAGCTCAACACAAGTTCAACAACAGCTCAACACAAGTTCAACACAAGTTCAACAACCGCTCAACACAAGTTCAACAACCGCTCAACAACAGCTCAACACAAGTTCAACAACAGCTCAACACAAGTTCAACACAAGTTCAACACAAGTTCAACAACAGCTCAACATAAGTTCAACAACAGCTCAACACAAGTTCAACACAAGTTCAACAACCGCTCAACACAAGTTCAACAACAGCTCAACACAAGTTCAACAACCGCTCAACACAAGTTCAACAACAGCTCAACACAAGTTCAACACAAGTTCAACAACAGCTCAACATAAGTTCAACAACAGCTCAACACAAGTTCAACAACAGCTCAACACAAGTTCAACACAAGTTCAGCAACAGCCCAACACAAGTTCAACCACCGCTCAACACAAGTTCAACAACAGCTCAACACAAGTTCAACACAAGTTCAACAACAGCTCAACACAAGTTCAGCAACAGCTCAACACAAGTTCAACAACAGCTCAACACAAGTTCAACAACAGTTCAACACAAGTTCAACACAAGTTCAACAACAGCTCAACACAAGTTCAGCAACAGCTCAACACAAGTTCAACAACAGCTCAACAACAGCTCAACACAAGTTCAACACAAGTTCAACAACCGCTCAACAACAGCTCAACACAAGTTCAACACAACAGTTCAACACAAGTTCAACACAAGTTCAACACAACAGCTCAACACAAGTTCAACACAAGTTCAACACAACAGTTCAACACAAGAAAGGAGCCCAGACCTCTGGGGGCCGCGGGGCACCGGTACACACGCCAGCTGAAGTGTTTCACATGGCTGATACTTCCATGTGCACACACACTGGTGGTGTGTAGTGATGGCTGTCTGTTGATCCGTGTCTCCTGATCCGTCCACACATGCTGAGATTCAAACCCTCGATGTTCAGGTTGAAGGTTCGGCTTCCTGTTCTGACGCCATTTGGAGCGTTTCATTACGTATATGTCAGTAAGTGGTATGTCAGGTGCTGGACTGACTCCAGTTCTTGTGTTGGGGGTTTTCGTCGTCCCTCTGGTTCACGTGTGGGTTTCGTCCCACAGTTCAGAGACAAGCATGTGTGATGCTCACAGGTGTGAATTGCATTGTGGATGAAAATGTGGGTGTGTGTGTGTTTTTGTTGTTGTTGTCGTTGTTTGTTTATGTGTGACGGACTGGTGCACAGACATGACATTACAGTTGTTTCGCCGACGCTTTTATCCAAAGCGACTTACAATAAGAGCATCATGTAACGTAGGAGGTCAGGAGAACTACTGGTCATCAGAGGTCATAAGAGCGTCTAAACAAGCATCTAAACAAGCATCTAAACAAGCGTCTAAACAAGCATCTAAACAAGCATCTAAACAAGCGTCTAAACAAGCGTCTAAACAAGCATCTAAACAAGCATCTAAACAAGCATCTAAACAAGTGTCTAAACAAGCGTCTAAACAAGCGTCTAAACAAGCATCTAAACAAACATCTAAACAAGCATCTAAACAAGCATCTAAACAAGCGTCTAAACAAGTGTCTAAACAAGCATCTAAACAAGCGTCTAAACAAGCGTCTAAACAAGCGTCTAAACAAGCATCTAAACAAGCCTCTAAACAAGCGTCTAAACAAGCGTCTAAACAAGCGTCTAAACAAGCATCTAAACAAGCATCTAAACAAGCGTCTAAACAAGCGTCTAAACAAGCATCTAAACAAGCGTCTAAACAAGCATCTAAACAAGCATCTAAACAAGCATCTAAACAAGCATCTAAACAAGCGTCTAAACAAGCGTCTAAACAAGCGTCTAAACAAGCATCTAAACAAGCATCTAAACAAGCGTCTAAACAAGTGTCTAAACAAGCATCTAAACAAGCGTCTAAACAAGCATCTAAACAAGCATCTAAACAAGCGTCTAAACAAGCGTCTAAACAAGCATCTAAACAAGCATCTAAACAAGCGTCTAAACAAGTGTCTAAACAAGCGTCTAAACAAGCCTCTAAACAAGCATCTAAACAAACATCTAAACAAGCATCTAAACAAGCATCTAAACAAGCGTCTAAACAAGCATCTAAACAAGTGTCTAAACAAGCATCTAAACAAACATCTAAACAAGCATCTAAACAAGCATCTAAACAAGCATCTAAACAAGCGTCTAAACAAGCATCTAAACAAGCATCTAAACAAGCATCTAAACAAGTGTCTAAACAAGCATCTAAACAAGCATCTAAACAAGCATCTAAACAAGCGTCTAAACAAGCATCTAAACAAGCATCTAAACAAGCATCTAAACAAGTGTCTAAACAAGCATCTAAACAAACATCTAAACAAGCATCTAAACAAGCGTCTAAACAAGTGTCTAAACAAGCATCTAAACAAGCATCTAAACAAGCATCTAAACAAGTGTCTAAACAAGCGTCTAAACAAGCCTCTAAACAAGCATCTAAACAAACATCTAAACAAGCATCTAAACAAACATCTAAACAAGCATCTAAACAAGTGTCTAAACAAGCATCTAAACAAACATCTAAACAAGCATCTAAACAAGCGTCTAAACAAGCATCTAAACAAGCATCTAAACAAGCATCTAAACAAGTGTCTAAACAAGCATCTAAACAAACATCTAAACAAGCATCTAAACAAGCGTCTAAACAAGTGTCTAAACAAGCATCTAAACAAGCATCTAAACAAGCATCTAAACAAGCGTCTAAACAAGCATCTAAACAAGCATCTAAACAAGCGTCTAAACAAGCGTCTAAACAAGCATCTAAACAAGCATCTAAACAAGCGTCTAAGAGCAAAACCAGTGCTACAGTAAAAGTGTAAGAAAGAGATTTTTTTTTCTTATGAGTGAACAAAATAATTCAGTTCAATTCAATTCAATTTTATTGTCATTAAAAACAATGTGCAGGCACATGTTAAAAATGAAACGAGGGCTGTGGCTTCGCCAAACAGTGCAGGACAGACACACACAAACACAGTAGAAGATATACACACACATGAAGACCAAAAGCTAAAGATAAGTTAGAAGAGAGCTGGAGTACAAAATATTTAAAATATCTACAGACATTCAGTGGGTGGCCAGGTTCAGGTGGGCATCAGCTTGGGGAAAGAAGCTGTTTTTGAGCCTGGTAGTGTGGGCTCTGAGGCTCCTGTAGCGCCCCCCAGAGCATGGCAGGGGGGAGAACAGTCCACGGTTGGGGTGGGTGGGATCTCTGCTGATGCTCAGACCCCTTCGAAGGCAGCGTTTGGGATAAATGTCTTTTAATAAGTGCTAAGAACAAGCTGCTATGGTGCAGGCCAAACCGTTATTGCTCATATTTGAATCTCTGTGGTTTGACTGTTTGGCGGCTCAGTGGTTTGACTGTTTGGCGGCTCAGTGGTTTGACTGTTTGGCGGCTCCGTGGTTTGACTGTTTGGCGGCTCCGTGGTTTGACTGTTTGGCGGCTCAGTGGTTTGACTGTTTGGCGGCTCAGTGGTTTGACTGTTTGGCGGCTCCGTGGTTTGACTGTTTGGCGGCTCAGTGGTTTGACTGTTTGGCGGCTCAGTGGTTTGACTGTTTGGCGGCTCAGTGGTTTGACTGTTTGGCGGCTCCGTGGTTTGACTGTTTGGCGGCTCCGTGGTTTGACTGTTTGGCGGCTCAGTGGTTTGACTGTTTGGCGGCTCCGTGGTTTGACTGTTTGGCGGCTCAGTGGTTTGACTGTTTGGCGGCTCCGTGGTTTGACTGTTTGGCGGCTCAGTGGTTTGACTGTTTGGCGGCTCAGTGGTTTGCATTGGAGCCTCACAGAAGACAGTCGTGGGTTTGATGGCCGATCTTCTGAATGCAGTTTGCGTGTTCTTAGCGTGTTGACGTGGGTTTCCTCCGTATGCTCCATACAAACAGACTACGAGACTCTAAGTGTCCTATTAGTGTGTGAATATGAGTCAGTTAGTGTGTCTGTGTGTGTCTCCTGATGTCTAGGTTGTCTCCTTACTTCCAGTCCCCTCTGGGATTTACCCTCCCTGGATTAGATGAAGGGCCTGGGTTCGAGCCCCGGGGTAGTCCAACCTTGGGGGTGGTCCCGGGTCGTCCTCTGTGTGGAGTTTGCATGTTCTCCCCGTGTCTGCATGGGTTTCCTCCCACAGTCCAGAGACCTGTAGGTCAGGTGAACTGGCCGTACTACATTGTCCCTAGGTGTGTGGTGGGGGGTGGAGGGGGGCTGTGATGGCCTGGCGGCCTGTCCAGGGTGTCTCCCCGCCTGCCGCCCAGTGACTGCTGGGACAGGCTCCAGCATCCCCGTGACCCTGAGAGCAGGATAAGCGGTTTGGATAATGGATGGATGATTTGAGGCAGCTCATGATGTAATTCACCCTCCTGACCGCGGGGTGTCAGTATTAACCTGCTAACCTGTTTCTGCTGTTGTCAAACGGCCAATGGGGGTTTACTCAGTTTCCAGTTCGGCTGATGTACAATATATTTTGACTTCATGACTTTCATTCACTTATTCTAATTTTTTTTAACTCTTTAAGGTCCCGTAGGGTGCTAAACAGGCTCGCCAGGGAGCAGTTTCTTGTACCCTGGGAACTGATTTGGGTGTTTTTCGTCACAAGTCTAGTCTGAGTTATTTGAAATCCCAGTTTAGCCCCACAGCCTCTGAACCCGCAGTCCCCTTCTGCAGCGTGTAGCCGCCGGCCGAGCGCGGCTCTGGTCGCCATCTTTTCGTGTTTGTTTTGGGGGAAGGTGGTGCAGGTAACCCGCTGTCACCTGGTTTTACCTGGAGTTGTGTTGTGGGTTCCTGTGAGCCCGGCGGCACGGGACACATTTGTCAGGGGTACGTTGAACAAATCTAGATGGTCATGTCATATCAATCAGTGTTTCTCTCAAATCAAGACGAGACAACGGGGCGTCCGGGTGGCGTGGCGGTCTGTTCCGTTGCCTACCAACACGGGGATCGCCGGTTCGAATCCCCGTGTTACCTCCCGCTTGGTCGGGTGTCCCGACAGACACAACTGGCCGTGTCCGCGGGTGGGAAGCCAGACGTGGGTATGTGTCCTGGTCACTGCACTAGCGCCTCCTCTGGTCGGTCGGGTCACCTGTTTGGGGGGGGGTAGCGTGACCCTCCCATGCCCTACGTCCCCCTGGTGAAACTCCTCACTGTCAGGTGAAGAGAAGCGGCTGGTGACTCCACATGTATGGGAGGAGGCATGTGGTAGTCTGCAGCCCTCCTGGATCAGCAGAGGGGGTGGAGCAGCAGAGACCGGGACAGCTCAGAAGAGTGGGGTGATTGGCCTGATACAGTTGGGGAGCAAAAGACAAGACAGTATTGATGAAATAATCATGATGATGGTGTCGAGAGGTTTCATCCAGGCCAGAAACAAGCGGCTCTTGAACAGGGTGGAGCGTTTGAGCGACTGCTTGGCGTTTGATTTGGTGCTCGGCCTGGACGATACTGACAACATCAAATGTCACAGTGTTTTGATACTGATAAGGTGGTGCTGTTTACTGGATGACTGCTGGTGCTCTCATAAGAGCTGTACACAGCAGAGCACAAGTGGTCCTTAGTAATGTGGGTGTGACGACGGCGCAGGTGGAGACGTTTATTGGTCACTGCAGCAGTGGAGTCGGTTCAGAAGCGGCCTCACTTCACCGTAACGCAGCCTTTAAGACCGGGCAACGGCACGGCGGCGCAGCGGTTAGCACTGTCGCCTCACAGCAAGAAGGTCCTGGGTTCAAACCGCGGGGTTGGGGGGGGGGGGGGGAGTCGTCCTCTGTGTGGTGTTTGCATGTTCTCCCCATGTTCTCCGGGTGCTCCGGTTTCCCCCACCATCAAAAAGACGTGCATGTTAGGGTCAGTACTCCTGTCTGTGCCCCTGACCGAGGCGGGGCAGGACCCACTGGAGGGGGTCCCCGGGCGCTGCCCACTGCTCCTCACTGCTCCTCACTGCTCCTCACTGCTCCTCACTGCTCCTCACTACACAGCTCGGATGGGTTACATGCAGGGAGGAGTTTCCCCACGGGGATCAATAAAGTATCTCAGAATAAGAAATGCCAACATTAAAGTCATATCACCATATTACCACAACCACAGCCCACAAGACGTCCAGCCTCACGTCACCCACCGTGGGTTCACATTATGTCCATATTATGTGCACATACTGACCTACTCCAACAGTGGCTTCCACACTATGGCTCGGGACCCCCGTGTGGGTCGCTGGATGTCCCAGTAAACACGTTTGGTTTGGACACGGACAAAAGGGCACATCTTTATTGTCTTTGTTGTGTTCGGATATATTATGTATTAGGAAAAAAGACAGTAAATATTTTCATGCTTTTGAGACAATGCAAACAAGGCAAAGAATTATTCCAAAACATCGGTAAGAGGAAGTTTAACGTCGCCGTGCCCTGACTGTTTCATGGACATGAGCGGGTCATGACCCGGGACTGGGAACAGGAAGACTTGATGGGTGATATAGAGAGGACTGCTCCCCACCTCGCTGAATTTACCGCTCATGTTAATGCACATAATGATTTGTTGGGTCCAGGGCCAGAAGCTGTTTCCCCAGGCGGGCCGTGGCACGAGAGGCCTGGCCACCGCTGCTCTGGAAGAGCCTGGCGGCGGGCCGGCGGCAGATGAACGGGGCGTCCTCATGTGTGGTGTGAAGCAGGGTTATGAAAGCTAGCTCCGTCCTTATCAGGCCAGCTTGCCATTCAGGATATGGCTCCTCTCCCCCCGCTGTCGAGGAAGTGAGAATCTGATACTAGCCCCATTGAGAAGACACCGAAGTCAGTCCGTTCGAGACCGGCGGGAGCGTTTGGATTATCTTATCTATTAAGCGAGAGAGCGCAATAACTTCATCATCCGCCGCGGTGCTGAGTAGATGTTGCATCAGCTGCTCGATCAGATTGAGGACCTGAGGGAAGCCGCTCTGTGGCAGCCGTTCTCTGTTTTGGATTGAGCGTGAGGGAGCGCGGGGCCGTGAATCGAGACGGGTAATTAGTTTGGGGTAATTGGTTTGGGGTAATTGGTTTGCCAGAGTGAGCAGAAATCCTCCGAGGAGATTTAAAGGGCAGGAAGTTGCCCCATCTTATGGACGCAGGAAGTCTGTTTTTTTTTTGTTCTTTGGGGCATGAGATTTTGCCCATTGATTGGAAGTTGTGTGCAAGTGCTGCCCAAAAAATATGAACCAAACTGGCCTGATGGGGGCGCTATAATTGAAGGTAAAGTGTGAAAAGTCATAACTCCTACGCTGTGCGTCCGTGAAACTGGGTGCAGACATGCGTCGGTCCTGTCTCTACAAATGTGCCTAGATTTGTAATTTTTTGAAAAACACATTTTTGACATTTCCCCCCAAACCGCAGGTCCGAATCCTACCAAGTTTTCTAACGTTGTATAAAGCTTGTTGGTGTCTTATTTAGTTTTCAAGATACCGCAAAGTGAAGTTCAGAAGGGCCTGGCTAAGCACAGAAATACACAGAAATGCTCTTCCTGACAAATCCCAGCTCAGCTTCTTCTGTAGCAGCCATCCTGCACCTGCGGGCCTACGCTTGCAAAAATGTCCATGAATGACTGAATGGGAGTGGCGAAGAGAGAAGACACCAGCCAATAGCACATCAGTGTCCACATTCTTCCAAAAATGCCCAGCCGTGATTGGCTGTCAGTCACATCAGTCTCCCTCCCCTCACTAAATCCCGCCCAACGGTTCTGGTTCCTTCAAACAGCGGCTGCAGAAGTTCACGGAGTGACAGGTGCCGTTCTCAGGGGGGCTTTAAAGAGAGATTCTCCATCAACACAATACTTTTACTTTCGATATCCTGTTATTCTCCTGTGCTAATAATCCAGCACCCTCGTGGTCCTTATTAAACCCTCGTGGTAAGGATTCATATAACGAGCACATGGCGATGAACGTCATCAGGTGACATATTTAAAACACCCTGAAAAGAATCGGGGGGTATTTTGGACCAGCGGGCCACCATACATCCGTTAGTATCGGTGCTGATATTTACCCATTGGGCAAAGTTTTGCAAGGCAAAGCATAGTGTAACAACCACAAACGACTAGACTCGCTAGCCCTTGGCTAACGGGTCGGACCCTTTAGTTGAGCGGTTGGTGCAGTTGCCCGTGGTGCGGGCGACCCGGGTTCGCGTCCCGGCTGCGGCGGATTCTCGGCTGCCCGCTGAATTTGCTACAGTACATTAAAATGAATGTTGTCAGTGAGCTGTAGTCATGTAATCAGTCCAAGATCGTCCCCCCCCCCCCCAAAAAAAAAATGTCCCCAAAGGAACTTTGTTTCTGTATCACAGCCCTGAATGGCTTTTCTCGTATTTCATATTTGGGTAACACTTTAGTATGGGGAACATATACACCATTAATTAGGTGCGTATTAGCATGCAAATTAGCAACATATTGGCTCTTCATTGGTCTTTATTAAGCACTTATTAATGCCTTATTCTGCGTGGCCTTATTATACAACCAGTAAGCCATTAACTATGAGTTTTCCCTCTATAACCTCAGAAGTATTGCTTATTAGTAGTACCATCTCAATATGCTTCGCTTAGTATGGCCTTTATAAGGTGGTAGTACCACAAGAAGAGTTATTCTCCCTTACTGACACTTAATGAATATGGGGCAACACTTTAGTATGGGGAACATAGTCACCATTAAGTAGGTGCTTATTAGCATGCAAATTAGCAACATATTGGCTCTTAATTGGTCATTATTACATACTCATTACTGCCTTATTCTGCATGGCCTTATTATACAACCAGTAAGCCATTAACTATGAGTTTTCCCTCTATAACCTCAGAAGTATTGCTTATTAGTAGTACCATCTCAATATGCTTCGCTTAGTCTGGCCTTTATAAGGTGGTAGTACCACAAGAAGAGTTATTCTCCCTTACTGACACTTAATGAATATGCTCTGTTCTTACATAACAACACACAAAACTACAATTGTTCATAGTGTTACATTACTCTAAATTAAGTTTTTGTTACTTAGAATATGTTCCCCATACTAAAGTGACATCTTGATCATTACTAATTCACTAGTGATTAAGTTTTTTTACTTGGAATATGTTCCCCATACTAAAGTGTTACCCATATTTGCTTTGTTAATATTTTAACACACGTCTGAAACGTTGTGTTGTTTGTTTTCAGAAACAAACTATGAATCGAGTCCGATTACTGGCATGTGAAAAGGATTCTAACTTCAGCTGCACAGGCCAGCGGTCACAGGTACTTTTACCGTGGCGCAGTTGACACAGAGCGATAATTCAGACTCTTATTAAATCTGTACAGCAGAATACACTTAGCTGAAACCAGACCGCTCCTCCAGCCACGCTCTGGATCCCCTTTAGCGCAGGCTAAGTGGCTTACACGGCAGTGCCCCTCCATAATAAACCTGTTAGCGGTTAGCGCTGCCCCCTCCCCACCTCCGCCTCTGGTATCGTACATCAGTGTCTGCTCGTCCTGACAAACTGGTCCCAGGTCAGCTCATCTGGCGGGGACAGACGAGCTTCAATGTGCTCTCATTTTGACGGGGCCTTGGGTAGCAGATTAAAAGTTGTGGTCTTATGGATTTGGTAGAAACTCATTACACTGTCAAGTCTTTTTTAAAGTTGACTTGGGTCACGCCTGGAATCCACCGCCTTGCGGGTCATCATCCAACCTGCTGTAGTGTTTTTGAGCAAGCCATTGACTCTGTGGCACCTGTGTAGTTGCAGTTCTGAACCTGATCCTGACCTTTGACCTTTCTGTTTTTCTGTGGATGAGGACGGGGAAGGGGGGGGGGTCGGGGTGGCAGATGAAGAGACTTTTTTTACAGGGATTTTGATAAAGTATCCTGTTATTATTATCACCAGCTTCACTTGATTCAGCAAAGCAGTGCTATAATGATAATAATAGTAACAACAATAATAAGGATAATAATAACAATGATAGTAGTAATAATGATAATGATGATAGTAGTAATAATGATAATAATAATAATAATAATTAATAATTATGATAATAATAAGGATAATAATAATAATGACAGTAATAATAATAATAATAATAATAATTATCCCAATGATGATAATAATAATAATTAATAGTAATGATAATAATAATGACAATGATAATAATAATAATAACACCCCAACCTGAAAATGAAGCTCCAACCATCCACGCCCAAAAAGTCAAAACAAAAAGCAAAGTGTCACGCCCAAGAACAAACGGAACAAAAATGGGAAGGGAAACAAATACCCAAAAAGAGTAGGAGAGAAAGATGTAGACCAACATATGACCAACCAATGGCTCAAAACAGCTGGGCTGAAATCCCAAACAGATGGCTTTATCATCGCTGCCCAAGACCAGGCCATCAAGACCAGGCCATCAAGACCAGTTACTACCGGAGCAAAATCCTCAAAGATGGCGCAGACCCAGCGTGCAGGATATGTGGTCCATTCCAGGAAACCATTGAGCATATGGGGGCAGGGTGCCCTGAGCTGGCCAGAACTGAACACCTAAGAAGACACAACAAGGCCGCCACAGACCTGCACTGGAACATCTGCCAAGAATTCAACACCAACACAAAAGACAAACGGTACGAGCACGAGCCCCAAACAGGAACAGCAAAAGACCACGTCACAATCTTATGGGACATGCCAGTACAGACAGACCGTGAGATGAAGGCCAACAGACCAGACATCATCATCAAGAACAAAAAAGAAAAAAGCTGCCTACTCATCGACATGTCCATCCTGACTGAAAGGAGCACCTCAGTAACAGTAACTGAAAAACTGTCCAAATATAAAGACCTTGAAATCCAGACTGAACGAAAGTGGGGAATGAAAACCACAACAATACCAGTAGTGATAGGAACCCTGGGACTTGTAAAAACCACAACAGTACCAGTAGTGATAGGAGCCCTGGGACTTGTAAAAACCACAACAAGACCAGTAGTGATAGGAGCCCTGGGACTTGTAAAAACCACAACAAGACCAGTAGTGATAGGAGCCCTGGGACTTGTAAAAACCACAACAAGACCAGTAGTGGTGGGAGCCTTGGGACTTGTAAAAACCACAACAGTACCAGTAGTGATAGGAGCCCTGGGACTTGTAAAAACCGCAACAATACCAGTAGTGATAGGAGCCCTGGGACTTGTAAAAACCACAACAGTACCAGTAGTGATAGGAGCCCTGGGACTTGTAAAAACCACAACAAGACCAGTAGTGGTGGGAGCCTTGGGACTTGTAAAAACCACAACAGTACCAGTAGTGATAGGAGCCCTGGGACTTGTAAAAACCACAACAGTACCAGTAGTGATAGGAACCCTGGGACTTGTAAAAACCACAACAGTACCAGTAGTGATAGGAGCCCTGGGATTTGTAAAAACCACAACAATACCAGTAGTGGTGGGAGCCTTGGGACTTGTAAAAACCACAACAATACCAGTAGTGATAGGAGTCCTAGGACTTGTAAAAACCACAACAGTACCAGTAGTGATAGGAGCCCTGGGACTTGTAAAAACCACAACAATACCAGTAGTGATAGGAGCCTTGGGACTTGTAAAAACCACAACAGTACCAGTAGTGATAGGAGCCCTGGGACTTGTAAAGACCACAACAATAC
>NC_079225.1:47542467-47568022 GCF_029633865.1 Lampris incognitus
ACGGAAAAACCGATCGGATCTGTGACGGCTCTTCAGAAATGAGCGGCCTTGATTTACGTGAAAGGAAACGCCATCGCCTCAGAAAACAGGCCAGCACTTGAAAGACGCGTGTCAAAAGAAGGAAAGGGTGTAAAAGATGTTTATATTGAGAGTCCTGGTGGTCTGTTCTCTTTCTCTTTCTTCTATGATGTGGCTTTGTCCAGTCTTCATGCACAGTTTGAGCTTTGGGACTCACGTAATCCTTCTACAGGACACACACTGACACGGCGGGTGAGGTGGCGTGGGGCTTGTGGTGGAAGCGAACGTTTTCCTTTAGTGCAGCGACAGCCATTTTGATTTTTTTTTTTTGGGGGGGGGGGATTTTGAGATACTTTATTGATCCATCCATCCGGTGCTTAATTTGTAAATGAGGAGGTCCCGGAGCCCTGAGAGGGTGCTGCTCCGGCAGGTTAGGAGTGAGAGAAAAAGCCACGGAACGCATTTAAAAAATGCACAAAACGGTGCTTTTCATGATGCCGAACCAGCTACACAATAGTCACGTGCTGTTCGACCAATAATTCTGTTGTTGCTTTTATTAAATAGACGGGCCTAGCCTAACCTGACGTGACGACGAGGCAGTAGACACATGCACAGTAGCAAAGTTTGCCAAGTTAATGCCGAGCTAAAGAAACTTTCAAATGTTTAGACGAAAAACATTAAACAACTTGCCAGCATACAATGCATATAGGCTATGGCGCTTGAATTACGCAATCTGACCCGATACACTGATCACCATCACAAAACTATAAGGCTCAATTAACAACACTACAGAAAATAATTTTTAAAAAGTACATTTTATTTATTTGTCCAAAACAGCCCACAAAACATCAATAGAGCCTTCAGCCTCCTCCTCCCTGCTTCTTACTTTACTCCCAGTGTCCTGTGCAGTTCTGTGTCCTTAAGTAATCCATGACCTCACATATGGAATGGGGTTGACCAGGGTGAGCGGTGGTCCAACAAGGCAAAGGAAGAGTAGCGTGGAGATGGTGGATGTGCGAAGAGATGACCTGTTGGCGGTGCAGAGTAGGTTCATCTGGGAAAAGCCCCCCTCACACTCAGCACTTGAGATGGGGACAGTGTTGACTGCTGCCAAGAGGTCTTTCAGTCCATCTGGGACAAATTTCCCACCATTGTCCCTATATCCTCTAGATGCCCGAATGACATTCCGCAAGCCATCGATTCTAAACTGCTGGCAGAGTCTTTCGACTTCATCTTCCCCAAACAGTGCCCCAGGGTTGTCCGACCAATGTTGTGGGTAGAGTACTTTTAATTCATCAGTTAACTCTTTGTATCCTGTTTGGTATTTCCCTTGTGTTAGCATAATGTAACGATCACGGATGAATAGGCTCGGTAGCCCTTGGCTAACGGGTTGGACTCTTTAGTCGACTGGTTAATGTAGTCGCCCGCGGTGTGGGAGATCCGAGTTCGCGTGGGGGGCAGCCCGGCCCGACCGTCACAGCCGGGGCCGCAAACTCGTGTATTCCGCACCACGGGCGACAGTGTCACCCAGTTGACTAAAGGGTCCGACCCCTCAGCCAAGGGCCCCCGAGCCTATTCATCCGTGATCGTTACATTGCCCCCTTCCTTCTGGAAGGGCGTCCCCGGCCAGACCATCACAGCCGAGGCCGTGAACTCGTGTATTCCGCACCACGGGCGACAACGTTAACCAGTCGACTAAAGGGTCCGACCCGTTGGCCAAGGGCTACCGGGCCTATTCATCCGTGATCGTTACAATACGTTTCTCCAGATTCCTTGCCAGGCTTCTGAAAAACGCCCTCTGGTCCAAGGTTCTATCGCTCGTTCACCCTGTATGTAGGGGCACACCTTGAAAAAAGTTCTCTTTGGTTGCCCTCTGGCTCGTTATCCTCCTCTTCTTCCTCCTGCTCGTCATGTTTGCTAGGAGCAGGTGCTGCCTGCTAGTGCTAGCAAGCTGCTGCTGTGCTGTGCCCTTCCTTGTTGGTCTTCCGAAATGACCCTGGCTTTCTTAGGGTTCGGCTGACCTGCTGGTCTGAACAAACTAAACACATCTGACTGTCTTTTCGACATTCTTTTTAATCAATGGCTTTTGATAGAGCAGGCGGCTAGTTGTTGTGAGTCTAATGTCGTGGTAATGTTAGCTCCCGTGACGCGGTGTGCACTGCGTGACTTGAGCAATTGACGTCTCTCTCTTAAAAAAATAGCTGATTTAAAATGCATCAAACATAAGCAAACAAGCGATTTACGAAAAACGTCAATGGGAAACAATAGAGTGACAGTAAAGAGTAACACTAAATATTAGAGAAAATGTTTTTACAGATTTTTATAGTGACGAAAGAGGTGGCGGTCCAAATCTGGGAGGTCCCGGAGCGCGCTCCAGCTTGCTCCGGCACAAATTAAGCCCTGCATCCATCCATCCATTATCCAAGCCGCTTATCCCAACCAGGGTCGCAGGGATGCTGGAGCCTATCCCAGCAGTCATTGGGCGGCAGGCGGGGAGACACCCTGGACAGGCCACCAGTCCATCACAGTCCATAACCCGAACCCGAACCCATTTGTTGATCCCTGTAAGGAAATTAAACCCTGCATCTAACCCATCCTAGCTGTGTAGCTAGGAGCAGTGGGCAGCCACCGTGCAGCGCCCGGGGACCAACTCCAGTTGGTCTTGCCATGCCTTGCTCAGGGGCACAGACAGGAGTATTAACCCTAACATGCATGTCTTTTTGATGGTGGGGGAAACCGGAGCACCCGGAGAAAACCCACCGCAGACACGGGGAGAACATGCAAACTCCACACAGAGGACGACCTGGGATGACCCCCAAGGTTGGACAACTCCAGGGTTTGAACCCAGGACCTTCTGTCTGTGAGGTGACAGTGCTAACCACTGCACCACCGTGCCGCCAATATCAATAGAGATATCATATCTATCATATCCTCGTGACCTTTTACCCTTCGCCTGGTCCTCGAGTGAGTCTGCATGCAGGGCCACACGAGGGTGACAGTGTGCATCTCTTGCCTTTGTACTGATCTGTCTGTTGTCTCTGACATGTACTGATCTGTCTGTTGTCTCTGACATGTACTGATCTGTCTGTTGTCTCTGACATGTACTGATCTGTCTGTTGTCTCTGACATGTACTGATCTGTCTGTTGTCTCTGACATGTACTGATCTGTCTGTTGTCTCTGACATGTACTGATCTGTCTGTTGTCTCTGACATGTACTGATGACTGCCACTTGTCTGTGACTTTGTGTGTGTGGTCTGGGTAGATTGTGGAACTGAATTGCCCTTCTGTGATAAATAAAGTTGTCTAGATTGTTTATAATAGTTCTTTAATTATAATTATAATCTAGATGTTTCCAGATGGTCCACATCACCTGGAAATCTTTACATTTCTCAGGTTATTTGTACATTTCTTGTTTTTTCACATTTACAAACACATACTACAAACAGACCACACAATCCCACTCCCATCCCATTGTTTTTGTTTCCTCCTGGGTTAGATGTGACATCACATCTACCAGAGAGTTAGATGTGACATCATATCTACCAGAGGGTTAGATGTGACATCACATCTACCAGAGAGTTAGATGTGACATCATATCTAACAGAGGGTTAGATGTGACATCATATCTACCAGAGGGTTAGATGTGACATCATATCTACCAGAGGGTTAGATGTGACATCACATCTACCAGAGAGTTAGATGTGACATCATATCTAACAGAGGGTTAGATGTGACATCACATCTACCAGAGAGTTAGATGTGACATCATATCTAACAGAGAGTTAGATGTGACATCATATCTACCAGAGGGTTAGATGTGACATCACATCTACCAGAGAGTTAGATGTGACATCATATCTAACAGAGGGTTAGATGTGACATCACATCTAACAGAGGGTTAGATGTGACATCATATCTACCAGAGGGTTAGATGTGACATCATATCTACCAGAGGGTTAGATGTGACATCACATCTACCAGAGGGTTAGATGTGACATCATATCTACCAGAGGGTTGTATATGTATATGTGTGACTACAGCAGATAGATAGATACACAGATACACAGATAGATAGATAGATAGATAGATAGATAGATAGATAGATAGATAGATAGATAGATAGATAGATAGATAGATAGATACACAGATAGATAGATAGATAGATAGATAGATAGATAGATAGATAGATAGATAGATAGATAGATAGATACACACACAGATAGATACACAGATAGATACACAGATAGATAGATAGATACACACACAGATAGATACACAGATAGATACACAGATAGATAGATAGATAGATAGATAGATAGATAGATAGATAGATAGATAGATACACAGATCGATAGATAGATAGATAGATAGATAGATAGATAGATAGATAGATAGATAGATAGATAGATAGATAGATAGATAGATAGATAGATAGGAAGATACATAGATAGATAGATACACAGATCGATAGATAGATAGATAGATAGATAGATAGATAGATAGATACACAGATCGATAGATAGATAGATAGATAGATAGATAGATAGATAGATAGATAGATAGATAGATAGATAGATAGATAGATAGGAAGATACATAGATAGATAGATAGATAGATAGATAGATAGATAGATTAGATAGATAGATAGATAGATAGATAGATAGATAGATAGATAGATAGATAGATAGATAGATAGGAAGATACATAGATAGATAGATAGATAGATAGATAGATAGATAGATAGATAGATAGATAGATAGATAGATAGATAGATAGATAGATAGATAGATAGGAAGATACATAGATAGATAGATAGATAGATAGATAGATAGATAGATAGATAGATAGATAGATAGATAGATAGGAAGATAGATAGATAGATAGATAGATAGATAGATAGATAGATAGATAGATAGATAGATAGATAGATAGATAGATAGATAGATAGATAGATAGGAAGATACATAGATAGATAGATAGATAGATAGATAGATAGATAGATAGATAGATAGATAGATAGATAGGAAGATACATAGATAGATAGATAGATAGATAGATAGATAGATAGATAGGAAGATACATAGATAGATAGATAGATAGATAGATAGATAGATAGATAGATAGATAGATAGATAGATAGATAGATAGATAGATAGATAGATAGATAGATAGATAGATAGATAGATGGTTGAGTGTTAAGAAATGGATGAACTTTAGAGGGCAATGCATTAATGAATAGTTGGATGAACAGGTGGAAAAATGGATGGATAGACTTAAAGTTGATCAACTGCAGAGGGCGATGGAGGGATGGCTGGCTGGCTGGCTGGATGAGTCCATACGTGGGCCGATGAGTCGTCACAGGGCTGTGGTGGAGAAATGCTGCCTTATCTCTCTGCGGAGGCCTTCCCTCTGGGAGCCTTTAGCATCCATCACCAGATGCTGCTGTCAATGAGTGAGGGAGACAAGCGTTCTGATAAGTTCTTATCGGGGACTCCCATACCCCTGCCCCCCCCCCCCCCCCATTTCTCCTGGCTCTGATCTCTGATTGACTTGCCTCTTTGTCTTTTTCCCCTCTTCTCTCTCCTTTCTTCCCTCTCTCCTACCCCCCCCCCCCCGCTGTGGTTCAGTGCTAAGACCCCCACAGCAGTAGCAACGAAGGGGGAAGACATTGTGTGTGTGTGTGTTTTAAAGAATCTTCCAGATCTCCACCAGTATCATTGGTGAAGCTTTAATTTGTTGCCAGGGGCAACACTGGCAACACTCAACAGCGATGATTCTCCTCCTCTTCTGTCCCCATCTCTCCTCTTGTCTTCTTTTCTTTGTTTTTCTCTCTCGTTCTTTTTACTTCTCTTCGCATTTTTTCACTTTATTCCTCTATCTGTTCCCGTCTTCCTCTCTGACTTCCTACATCTATCTGTCTTTCGGCCTAAGTTTAACTTTCATATTTTATCTGTCTCCTGTCAGCCGTCTTCTTTCCTCCTATTTTCACTCCATCTGCAGTCTGCAGCCTTTTATGTCATTCTGATCCTGTCTGATAATTTGCAACAGTTACTCTCTGTCTGTCTGTCTGTCTGTCTGTCTGTCTGTCTGTCTGTCTGTCTGTCTGTCTGTCTCTCTCTTTGACTAGCTGATTGATTTGTACATTGACATCAATCATCATTTGTACGTCAAAAGATGTGCATAGGTTAATACTACTGTCTGTGCCCCTGACCGAGGCATGGCATGAAGAACTGGAGTCGGTCTCCGGGCGCTGCAGTGCTGCATGGCAGCAGTGCTGCAGGGCCGCATGGCAGCAGTGACGCATGGTTGCATTGCTGCAGGGCCGCATTGCAGCAGGGCCGCAGGGCTGCAGTGCCGCATGGCAGCATGGATGCAGCGATGCAGGGCTGCATGGCAGCAGTGCCGCATGGTTGCATGGCTGCGTTGTTAAAGGGCCGCATTGCAGCATGGCTGCAATGCCGCATGTCAGCAGGGCCGCATGGCAGCAGGGCTGCATGGATGCATTGCTGCAGTGCCGCATGGCAGCAGTGCTGCATGGTTGCAGTGCTGCAGGGTCGCATGGCTGCAGGGTAGCATGGCTGCATGGCAGCAGGGCTGCATGGCAGCAGTGCTGCATGGTTGCATTGCTGCAGTGCCGCATGGCAGCAGTGCTGCATGGTTGCAGTGCTGCAGGGTCGCATGGCTGCAGGGTAGCATGGCTGCATGGCAGCAGGGCTGCATGGCAGCAGTGCTGCATGGTTGCATTGCTGCAGTGCCGCATGGCAGCAGGGCCACATGGCTGCAGTGCTGCAGGGTCGCATGGCTGCAGGGCTGCACGGCAGCCACCCACTGCTCCTAGCCACAGTGTGTGTTGGGATGGGTTAAATGCAGAGCAGGAATTTCCCCATGGGGATTATTAAAGTACGTCTTCATCTTAATCTTAGAGCCTAACCAGAAGAGTCCCTGCTGTCTTCTGCTGCTCATGCCGACATTTTTCATTATTTCAAAGGCCAAAGGCAGTCCAGTACACGACAAGTGTGTGTCTGTATGTGTAAATGAGCATTTAAGTTTGCGAGTGTGAAATGATAGAAGAACGTGTGTGTATAAGTGCGTGTGATGCTCGGGGTAATATGACATGAGACAGAGTGATGGTATGAGCCTGCTGTGTCTGCAGTCACATCCATGTATGATTCAGATATAGCATATACATCCACTCATAGCTCGGAGCCCTACACACACACACACACACACACACACATAAACTTAGATGATGTCTTTGGTGTAACGCTGCTTCTTGGCAGTAAATCTCCTACCAGGCAGTGATGGGCAGCACCTGGGGGACCACAAGCTCAACACAAGAGTCAATAGCAGCAGCAGGATAAGCTGCTTGGCATCGGCAGAGAAGATCTGGCAAATGCTTCATGGGCGCAGCCCACATACTCAGCTCTGCTGCTCAGCCCCCATACTCAGCTCTGCTGCTCAGCCCCCATACTCAGCTCTGCTGCTCATCCCCCATACGCATGTCCCTTCCTTACACATGTGGTGGCGCCATTTAAAAGGCAAGTAAACAGGCTTTCCAACGCTAGAAGATTTACTGCCAAGAAGCATTGTTACAACCAAGACATACTCCACCAAACACACGTTTCCTTACTTTCTGTGCTAAGTATATATATGGACTATGTGTGTGTGTGTGTGTGTGTGTGTGTGTGTGTGTGTGTGTGTGTGTGTTTGTTCCATCTCTGTGTTTTAATGTGATGCAGCAGATCAGAGATTTCAGAAGATAATCATCTTTACTCTGCATACCATTGCTTTGAGGAGCAAAGATCTTCCCTCTGAGACAGAGAGAGAGATGGAAGAGGGCGAGATAGAGAGGGACAGAGAGGGAGAGAGAGGGAGAGAGAGGGACAGAGAGGGACAGAGAGGGAGAGAGAGGGAGAGAGAGGGAGAGAGAGGGATAGAGAGAGAGAGGGATAGAGAGGGAGAGAGAGGGAGAGAGAGGGAGAGAGAGGGAGAGAGAGGGAGAGAGAGGGAGAGAGAGGGAGAGAGAGGGACAGAGAGGGAGAGAGAGGGATAGAGAGGGATAGAGAGGGACAGAGAGGGAGAGAGGGAGAGAGAGAGAGAGGGAGAGAGAGGGATAGAGAGGGACAGAGAGGGAGAGAGAGGGATAGAGAGGGAGAGAGGGAGAGAGAGAGAGAGGGAGAGAGAGGGATAGAGAGGGACAGAGAGAGAGAGAGAGGGAGAGAGAGGGAGAGAGAGGGACAGAGAGGGAGAGAGAGAGAGAGAGAGGGAGAGAGAGGGAGAGAGAGGGACAGAGAGGGAGAGAGAGGGATAGAGAGGGACAGAGAGGGAGAGAGAGGGATAGAGAGGGATAGAGAGGGACAGAGAGGGAGGGAGAGAGAGGGAGAGAGAGGGAGAGAGAGGGATAGAGAGGGAGAGAGAGGGAGAGAGAGGGATAGAGAGGGATAGAGAGGGAGAGAGAGGGATAGAGAGGGAGAGAGAGGGACAGAGAGGGAGAGAGAGGGACAGAGAGGGAGAGAGAGGGAGAGAGAGAGAGAGAGGGAGAGAGAGAGAGAGAGAGAGGGACAGAGAGGGAGAGAGAGGGATAGAGAGGGATAGAGAGGGACAGAGAGGGAGGGAGAGAGAGGGAGAGAGAGGGAGAGAGAGGGATAGAGAGGGAGAGAGAGGGAGAGAGAGGGATAGAGAGGGATAGAGAGGGAGAGAGAGGGATAGAGAGGGAGAGAGAGGGAGAGAGAGGGAGAGAGAGGGACAGAGAGGGAGAGAGAGGGAGAGAGAGAGAGAGAGGGAGAGAGAGAGAGAGAGAGAGGGAGAGAGAGAGAGAGTTTCACATCAGAGCTGGTGTGTGTTGGTGTGTTTGAATGATGTTTACCTCGAGGTGTAAGTGCTCTCTGTGGAACTCTGCTCTCTCAGAGGTGTGTGTGTGTGTGTGTGTGTGTGTGTGTGTGTGTGTGTGTGTGTGTGTGTGTGTGTGTGTGTGTGTGTGTGTGTGTCTGACAGAGACAGACAGCCAGACAGACAGACAGGGACCACTTGTGTCAGACTGACAGGGCAAGAGAAACTTGCAGTGTGTGTCGGTGTGTACATACACTTGTGTGTGTGGGATTTTGTGGCATGGAGAGCAAATGTGTGTGCATGAATTTGCATATATATACATATATACACACACACACACACAGACACACACACATATATATATGTGTGTGTATAGCAGCTGATGGGTGAGATGCACGGAACAGGCCTGTACTGCTATGCATTACAATCTTGTGTCCTGCATCTGCTCATTTGTGATCACGTTAGCAGCTGATGAGCGCACAACGCACAAAACAAGCTTGTACTGCTATGTGGGGTTGTTTTTTAAAAGTATTATTTCTAGTTTTCCCTCATCCCACCCGATTAACCCAGTGGCATATGGCCGGAGCTCTTGTGGAATAACTCCCCTGGCTCCCGTGTCCACAGGAAGGAGATGGCCGTAACACCAGCTTCCTTCAGACTCGTGTGGGCTGCTCTCGCCAGTCTACAGGCCGAGGCCTCCTCACATGGACTGCACCACCTCCAGGCCGCGAAGGAGGCGTAGGGAGAACGCTTTCAGCTGCTTGGCTGCAGGCGCCCGGATGGGCCAGAGGGGTCGCTGGAGAACGACGAGTCCCCCAACACTACACCGATCTACACCCACTATCCCTCGGGTAAGGGTGGCCTAATGAAGGCCGGACCCCGTGGACGGTCTGGCCGAGACCGGTTACAGCGAGTCTGGGATACGAACCTCCCAGCCACAGGACGAGCGGCGGTTTATCCCGCTCGGCGTCACAGCGGCGTACTGCTGTGTATTACATTATTTTCCTGCATCTGTATATACATATATGTATATTCTGCTCCTCATTAGTCGAGCACTTTTATCAACACCATCGACGGTTTCCGAAAAAAAAAACCCAAAACGCGCTCTATGGATACATGTGTATATACACACACACACACATATATACACTCACCGGCCACTTTATTAGGCACACCTGTCCAGCTGCTCGTTAACGCAAATTTCTAATCAGCCAATCACATGGCAGCAACTCAGTGCATTTAGGCATGTAGACATGGTCAAGACGATCTGCTGCAGTTCAAACCGAGCATCAGAATGGGGAAGAAAGGTGATTTAAGTGACTATGAACGTGGCATGGTTGTTGGTGCCAGACGGGCTGGTCTGAGTATTTCAGAAACTGCTGATCTACTGGGATTTTCACGCACAACCATCTCTAGGGTTTACAGAGAATGGTCCGAAAAAGAGAAAATATCCAGTGAGCGGCAGTTCTGTGGGCGAAAATGTCTTGTTGATGCCAGAGGTCAGAGGAGAATGGCCAGACTGGTTCGAGCTGATAGAAAGGCAACAGTAACTCAAATAACCACTCATTACAACCGAGGTATGCAGAAGAGCATCTCTGAACGCACAACACGTCGAACCTTGGGGCAGATGGGCTACAGCAGCAGAAGACCACACCGGGTGCCACTCCTGTCAGCTAAGAACAGGAAACTGAGGCTACAATTCGCACAGGCTCAACAAAATTGGACAATAGAAGATTGGAAAAACGTTGCCTGGTCTGATGAGTCTCGATTTCTGCTGCGACATTCGGATGGTAGGGTCAGAATTTGGCGTCAACAACATGAAAGCATGGATCCATCCTGCCTTGTATCAAGGGTTCAGGCTGCTGGTGGTGGTGTAATGGTGTGGGGGATATTTTCTTGGCACACTTTGGGCCCCTTAGTACCAATTGAGCATCGTGTCAACGCCACAGCCTACCTGAGTATTGTTGCTGACCATGTCCATCCCTTTATGACCACAGTGTTCCCATCTTCTGATGGCTACTTCCAGCAGGATAACGCGCCATGTCATAAAGCTCGAATCATCTCAGACTGGTTTCTTGAACATGACAATGAGTTCACTGTACTCAAATGGCCTCCACAGTCACCAGATCTCAATCCAATAGAGCACCTTTGGGATGTGGTGGACCGGGAGATTCGCATCATGGATGTGCAGCCGACAAATCTGCAGCAACTGCGTGATGCTATCATGTCAATATGGACCAAACTCTCTGAGGAATGTTTCCAGTACCTTGTTGAATCTATGCCCCGAAGGATTAAGGCAGTTCTGAAGGCAAAAGGGGGTCCAACCCGGTACTAGCAAGGTGTACCTAATAAAGTGGCCAGTGAGTGTATATATGTGTATATATATATATATATAGACACACACAAACACACACATATATATATTTATATAAACTTAGCAGAATGTGTGTTTGGCAGTGACCTGCAGTCACTGTATTGTTTATAAGGGTGGGGGTACCTGCAGTCACTGTATTGTTTATAAGGGTGGGGACACCTGCAGTCACTGTATTGTTTATAAGGGTGGGAACACCTGCAGTCACTGTATTGTTTATAAGGGTGGGGTACCTGCAGTCACTGTATTGTTTATAAGGGTGGGGACACCTGCAGTGACTGTATTATTTGTAAGGGTGGGGTACCTGCAGTGACTGTATTGTTTATAAGGGTGGGGTACCTGCAGTCACTGTATTGTTTATAAGGGTGGGGACACCTGCAGTCACTGTATTGTTTATAAGGGTGGGGTACCTGCAGTCACTGTATTGTTTATAAGGGTGGGGATACCAGCAGTCACTGTATTGTTTATAAGGGTGGGGTACCTGCAGTCACTGTATTGTTTATAAAGGTGGGGGTACCTGCAGTCACTGTATTGTTTATAAGGGTGGGGACACCTGCTGTCAGGTGAGACTGCAGAGGTGACTGAGATGAGGATGAAACGTTTCGGTCAGTAAACATCAAGATGAACTGGTTCAGCTCTCTGTGAATGATGAGTGTGTGTCTGTGATGTTGGAAATGTTAGCTAGCAAAGTCAGTTATAGTGAATTTCAAGTGTGTGTGTGTGTGTGTGTGTGTGTGTGTGTGTGTGTGTGTGTGTGTGTGTGTGTTTAATCATGTACATTCATTCATGTCAAGGAAGTTGTAAAAGTCAGACATTTTAAGGTGATTGTGTGTCTGTGTGTGTACGTGAGTATGAGTATGATGTTACATTGCAAACATCCATTTGTATGTGTGTTCGCAGGCTGCTGATACAGCAGGGACACCGGGTGTAATAGACCCTGGTTGTCGTACTGAGGTCAGGCTGACACACACACACACACACACACACACACACACACACACACACACACACACACAATTTTGTGCTACCAGAGGCACTTCCTATGTGCATGGTTACAGGTAGAGAGACACACAACAAGTAAAAAGCTTGACTGTGTGCAGACTGCGGCGCACTGCTGACACACACACACACACACACATACGCAGTACTATGTTTCTTTGTTGTAGTGTGTTTCTTTGTTGTACTGTGTTTCTTTGTTGTAGTGTGTTTCTTTGTTGTACTGTGTTTCTTTGTTGTAGTGTGTTTCTTTGTTGTAGTGTGTTTCTTTGTTGTAGTGTGTTTCTTTGTTGTAGTTTGTTTCTTTGTTGTACTGTGTTTCTTTGCAGTACTATGTTTCTTTGTTGTAGTGTGTTTCTTTGTTGTACTGTGTTTCTTTGCAGTACTATGTTTCTTTGTTGTAGTGTGTTTCTTTGTTGTACTGTGTTTCTTTGTTGTACTGTGTTTCTTTGCAGTACTATGTTTCTTTGTTGTAGTGTGTTTCTTTGTTGTACTATGTTTCTTTGTTGTACTGTGTTTCTTTGCAGTACTATGTTTCTTTGCAGTATTTGTTTCTTTGTTGTAGTGTGTTTCTTTGCAGTACTATGTTTTGTTGTTGTAGTGTGTTTCTTTGTTGTAGTGTGTTTCTTTGTTGTAGTGTGTTTCTTTGTTGTACTGTGTTTCTTTGTTGTAGTGTGTTTCTTTGTTGTAGTTTGTTTCTTTGTTGTACTGTGTTTCTTTGCAGTACTATGTTTCTTTGCAGTACTATGTTTCTTTGTTGTAGTGTGTTTCTTTGTTGTACTGTGTTTCTTTGTTGTAGTGTGTTTCTTTGTTGTAGTGTGTTTCTTTGTTGTAGTGTGTTTCTTTGTTGTAGTTTGTTTCTTTGTTGTACTGTGTTTCTTTGCAGTACTATGTTTCTTTGTTGTAGTGTGTTTCTTTGTTGTACTGTGTTTCTTTGCAGTACTATGTTTCTTTGTTGTAGTGTGTTTCTTTGTTGTACTGTGTTTCTTTGTTGTACTGTGTTTCTTTGCAGTACTATGTTTCTTTGTTGTAGTGTGTTTCTTTGTTGTACTATGTTTCTTTGTTGTACTGTGTTTCTTTGCAGTACTATGTTTCTTTGCAGTATTTGTTTCTTTGTTGTAGTGTGTTTCTTTGCAGTACTATGTTTTGTTGTTGTAGTGTGTTTCTTTGTTGTAGTGTGTTTCTTTGTTGTAGTGTGTTTCTTTGTTGTACTGTGTTTCTTTGTTGTAGTGTGTTTCTTTGTTGTAGTTTGTTTCTTTGTTGTACTGTGTTTCTTTGCAGTACTATGTTTCTTTGTTGTAGTGTGTTTCTTTGTTGTACTGTGTTTCTTTGCAGTACTATGTTTCTTTGCAGTATTTGTTTCTTTGTTGTAGTGTGTTTCTTTGCAGTACTATGTTTTGTTGTTGTAGTGTGTTTCTTTGTTGTAGTGTGTTTCTTTGTTGTAGTGTGTTTCTTTGTTGTAGTTTGTTTCTTTGCAGTACTGTTTCTTTGTTGTAGTTTGTTTCTTTGCAGTACTGTTTCTTTGTTGTAGTTTGTTTCTTTGCAGTACTGTTTCTTTGTTGTAGTGTGTTTCTTTGCAGTACTATGTTTCTTTGTTGTAGTGTGTTTCTTTGTTGTACTGTGTTTCTTTGCAGTACTATGTTTCTTTGTTGTAGTGTGTTTCTTTGCAGTACTATGTTTCTTTGTTGTAGTGTGTTTCTTTGTTGTAGTGTGTTTCTTTGTTGTACTGTGTTTCTTTGTTGTAGTGTGTTTCTTTGTTGTAGTGTGTTTCTTTGTTGTACTGTGTTTCTTTGTTGTAGTGTGTTTCTTTGTTGTACTGTGTTTCTTTGTTGTAGTGTGTTTCTTTGCAGTACTATGTTTTGTTGTTGTAGTGTGTTTCTTTGTTGTAGTGTGTTTCTTTGTTGTAGTGTGTTTCTTTGCAGTACTATGTTTCTTTGCAGTACTATGTTTTGTTGTTGTAGTGTGTTTCTTTGTTGTAGTGTGTTTCTTTGCAGTACTATGTTTCTTTGCAGTACTATGTTTCTTTGTTGTAGTGTGTTTCTTTGCAGTACTATGTTTCTTTGCAGTACTATGTTTCTTTGTTGTAGTGTGTTTCTTTGCAGTACTATGTTTCTTTGCAGCACTATGTTTCTTTGTTGTAGTGTGTTTCTTTGCAGTACTACGTTTCTTTGTTGTAGTGTGTTTCTTTGCAGTACTTTGTTTCTTTGTTGTAGTGTGTTTCTTTGCAGTACTTTGTTTCTTTGTTGTAGTGTGTTTCTTTGCAGTACTATGTTTCTTTGCAGTACTATGTTTTGTTGTTGTAGTGTGTTTCTTTGTTGTAGTGTGTTTCTTTGTTGTAGTTTGTTTCTTTGCAGTACTATGTTTCTTTGTTGTAGTGTGTTTCTTTGCAGTACTATGTTTCTTTGTTGTAGTGTGTTTCTTTGTTGTAGTGTGTTTCTTTGCAGTACTATGTTTCTTTGTTGTAGTGTGTTTCTTTGCAGTACTACGTTTCTTTGTTGTAGTGTGTTTCTTTGCAGTACTTTGTTTCTTTGTTGTAGTGTGTTTCTTTGTTGTAGTGTGTTTCTTTGTTGTACTGTGTTTCTTTGTTGTAGTGTGTTTCTTTGCAGTACTATGTTTCTTTGCAGTACTATGTTTTGTTGTTGTAGTGTGTTTCTTTGTTGTAGTGTGTTTCTTTGCAGTACTATGTTTCTTTGCAGTACTATGTTTTGTTGTTGTAGTGTGTTTCTTTGTTGTAGTGTGTTTCTTTGCAGTACTATGTTTCTTTGCAGTACTATGTTTCTTTGTTGTAGTGTGTTTCTTTGCAGTACTATGTTTCTTTGCAGTACTATGTTTCTTTGTTGTAGTGTGTTTCTTTGCAGTACTATGTTTCTTTGTTGTAGTGTGTTTCTTTGCAGTACTATGTTTCTTTGCAGTACTATGTTTTGTTGTTGTAGTGTGTTTCTTTGTTGTAGTGTGTTTCTTTGCAGTACTATGTTTCTTTGCAGTACTACGTTTCTTTGTTGTAGTGTGTTTCTTTGCAGTACTACGTTTCTTTGTTGTAGTGTGTTTCTTTGCAGTACTTTGTTTCTTTGTTGTAGTGTGTTTCTTTGTTGTAGTGTGTTTCTTTATTGTACTGTGTTTCTTTGTTGTAGTGTGTTTCTTTGCAGTACTATGTTTCTTTGCAGTACTATGTTTTGTTGTTGTAGTGTGTTTCTTTGTTGTAGTGTGTTTCTTTGCAATACTATGTTTCTTTGCAGTACTATGTTTCTTTGTTGTTGTAGTGTGTTTCTTTGTTGTAGTGTGTTTCTTTGCAGTACTATGTTTCTTTGCAGTACTATGTTTCTTTGTTGTAGTGTGTTTCTTTGCAGTACTATGTTTCTTTGCAGTACTATGTTTCTTTGTTGTAGTGTGTTTCTTTGCAGTACTATGTTTCTTTGTTGTAGTGTGTTTCTTTGCAGTACTATGTTTCTTTGCAGTACTATGTTTCTTTGTTGTAGTGTGTTTCTTTGTTGTAGTGTGTTTCTTTGCAGTACTATGTTTCTTTGTTGTAGTGTGTTTCTTTGTTGTAGTGTGTTTCTTTGTTGTACTGTGTTTCTTTGTTGTAGTGTGTTTCTTTGCAGTACTATGTTTCTTTGCAGTACTATGTTTTGTTGTTGTAGTGTGTTTCTTTGTTGTAGTGTGTTTCTTTGCAGTACTATGTTTCTTTGCAGTACTATGTTTTGTTGTTGTAGTGTGTTTCTTTGTTGTAGTGTGTTTCTTTGCAGTACTATGTTTCTTTGCAGTACTATGTTTCTTTGTTGTAGTGTGTTTCTTTGCAGTACTATGTTTCTTTGCAGTACTATGTTTCTTTGTTGTAGTGTGTTTCTTTGCAGCACTATGTTTCTTTGTTGTAGTGTGTTTCTTTGCAGTACTACGTTTCTTTGTTGTAGTGTGTTTCTTTGCAGTACTTTGTTTCTTTGTTGTAGTGTGTTTCTTTGCAGTACTTTGTTTCTTTGTTGTAGTGTGTTTCTTTGCAGTACTATGTTTCTTTGCAGTACTATGTTTTGTTGTTGTAGTGTGTTTCTTTGTTGTAGTGTGTTTCTTTGTTGTAGTTTGTTTCTTTGCAGTACTATGTTTCTTTGTTGTAGTGTGTTTCTTTGCAGTACTATGTTTCTTTGTTGTAGTGTGTTTCTTTGTTGTAGTGTGTTTCTTTGCAGTACTATGTTTCTTTGTTGTAGTGTGTTTCTTTGCAGTACTACGTTTCTTTGTTGTAGTGTGTTTCTTTGCAGTACTTTGTTTCTTTGTTGTAGTGTGTTTCTTTGTTGTAGTGTGTTTCTTTGTTGTACTGTGTTTCTTTGTTGTAGTGTGTTTCTTTGCAGTACTATGTTTCTTTGCAGTACTATGTTTTGTTGTTGTAGTGTGTTTCTTTGTTGTAGTGTGTTTCTTTGCAGTACTATGTTTCTTTGCAGTACTATGTTTTGTTGTTGTAGTGTGTTTCTTTGTTGTAGTGTGTTTCTTTGCAGTACTATGTTTCTTTGCAGTACTATGTTTCTTTGTTGTAGTGTGTTTCTTTGCAGTACTATGTTTCTTTGCAGTACTATGTTTCTTTGTTGTAGTGTGTTTCTTTGCAGTACTATGTTTCTTTGTTGTAGTGTGTTTCTTTGCAGTACTATGTTTCTTTGCAGTACTATGTTTTGTTGTTGTAGTGTGTTTCTTTGTTGTAGTGTGTTTCTTTGCAGTACTTTGTTTCTTTGTTGTAGTGTGTTTCTTTGTTGTAGTGTGTTTCTTTATTGTACTGTGTTTCTTTGTTGTAGTGTGTTTCTTTGCAGTACTATGTTTCTTTGCAGTACTATGTTTTGTTGTTGTAGTGTGTTTCTTTGTTGTAGTGTGTTTCTTTGCAATACTATGTTTCTTTGCAGTACTATGTTTCTTTGTTGTTGTAGTGTGTTTCTTTGTTGTAGTGTGTTTCTTTGCAGTACTATGTTTCTTTGCAGTACTATGTTTCTTTGCAGTACTATGTTTCTTTGTTGTAGTGTGTTTCTTTGCAGTACTATGTTTCTTTGCAGTACTATGTTTCTTTGTTGTAGTGTGTTTCTTTGCAGTACTATGTTTCTTTGTTGTAGTGTGTTTCTTTGCAGTACTTTGTTTCTTTGTTGTAGTGTGTTTCTTTGCAGTACTTTGTTTCTTTGTTGTAGTGTGTTTCTTTGCAGTACTATGTTTCTTTGCAGTACTATGTTTTGTTGTTGTAGTGTGTTTCTTTGTTGTAGTGTGTTTCTTTGCAGTACTACGTTTCTTTGTTGTAGTGTGTTTCTTTGCAGTACTTTGTTTCTTTGTTGTAGTGTGTTTCTTTGCAGTACTTTGTTTCTTTGTTGTAGTGTGTTTCTTTGTTGTAGTGTGTTTCTTTGTTGTACTGTGTTTGTTTGTTGTAGTGTGTTTCTTTGCAGTACTATGTTTCTTTGCAGTACTATGTTTTGTTGTTGTAGTGTGTTTCTTTGTTGTAGTGTGTTTCTTTGCAGTACTATGTTTCTTTGCAGTACTATGTTTTGTTGTTGTAGTGTGTTTCTTTGTTGTAGTGTGTTTCTTTGCAGTACTATGTTTCTTTGCAGTACTATGTTTCTTTGTTGTAGTGTGTTTCTTTGCAGTACTATGTTTCTTTGCAGTACTATGTTTCTTTGTTGTAGTGTGTTTCTTTGCAGTACTATGTTTCTTTGTTGTAGTGTGTTTCTTTGCAGTACTACGTTTCTATGTTGTAGTGTGTTTCTTTGCAGTACTTTGTTTCTTTGTTGTAGTGTGTTTCTTTGCAGTACTTTGTTTCTTTGTTGTAGTGTGTTTCTTTGCAGTACTATGTTTCTTTGCAGTACTATGTTTTGTTGTTGTAGTGTGTTTCTTTGTTGTAGTGTGTTTCTTTGCAGTACTATGTTTCTTTGCAGTACTACATTTCTTTGTTGTAGTGTGTTTCTTTGCAGTACTACGTTTCTTTGTTGTAGTGTGTTTCTTTGCAGTACTTTGTTTCTTTGTTGTAGTGTGTTTCTTTGCAGTACTGTGTTTCTTTGTTGTAGTGTGTTTGTTTGTTGTAGTGTGTTTCTTTGTTGTACTGTGTTTCTTTGTTGTAGTGTGTTTGTTTGTTGTAGTGTGTTTCTTTGTTGTAGTGTGTTTCTTTGTTGTAGTGTGTTTGTTTTCAATGTTGTTTTCCAACTGATGTTTGGCTTTTTTCCCTCAATGTTTGGACACTTGTTTTGGCAACATGTACATTGTTACATCCTGCCAATAAAACCATTTGAATTGAATTTGAGAGTTTAGAATTTTGAATTTTAAACCAAGTCTTTATTTAACAAAAAAGTTAAACAAAAAGCAGACTTGAAATCCCTCCAAACAAACAATACTTGTCAAATTACAGACAATCAATAAGCATTGTTTAACAAGGCCACAAAACAATCATTCACCCACAACTCAAAACATAAAAACCAGGTAAGACCCCTCTTATCCTGCTCTGCAGAACAAACCAGCTCTTCCTTTCTGGTGGAACACAGCACCCTTTATAACACCACACAAGACCCTTTATAACACCACACAGCACCCTTTATAACACCACACAGCACCCTTTATAACACCACACAGCACCCTTTATAACACCACACAGCGCCCCTTTATAACACCACACAGCACCCCTTTATAACACCACACAGCACCCTTTATAACACCACACAGTACCCTCTATAACACCACACAGCACCCCTTTATAACACCACACAGCACCCTTTATAACACCACACAGCAGCCCTTTATAACACCACACAGCATCCCTTGTAACACCACACAGCACCCCTTTATAACACCACACAGTACCCTCTATAACACCACACAGCATCCCTTATAACACCACACAGCACCCCTTTATAACACCACACAGCGCCCCTTTATAACACCACACAGTACCCTCTATAACACCACACAGCACCCCTTTATAACACCACACAGCACCCTCTATAACACCACACAGCACCCTTTATAACACCACACAGCACCCTTTATAACACCACACAGCAGCCCTTTATAACACCACACAGCATCCCTTGTAACACCACACAGCACCCCTTTATAACACCACACAGTACCCTCTATAACACCACACAGCATCCCTTATAACACCACACAGCACCCCTTTATAACACCACACAGCACCCCTTTATAACACCACACAGTACCCTCTATAACACCACACAGCACCCTTTATAACACCACACAGCACCCTTTATAACACCACACAGCACCCTTTATAACACCACACAGCACCCTTTATAACACCACACAGCACCCTTTATAACACCACACAGCGCCCCTTTATAACACCACACAGCACCCCTTTATAACACCACACAGCACCCTTTATAACACCACACAGCACCCTTTATAACACCACACAGCGCCCCTTTATAACACCACACAGCACCCTTTATAACACCACACAGCACCCCTTTATAACACCACACAGCACCCCTTTATAACACCACACAGCACCCCTTTATAACACCACACATCATCCCTTTATAACACCACACAGCACCCTTTATAACACCACACAGCACCCTTTATAACACCACACAGCACCCCTTTATAACACCACACAGCACCCCTTTATAACACCACACAGCACCCTTTATAACACCACACAGCATCCCTTATAACACCACACAGCACCCCTTTATAACACCACACAGCACCCTTTATAACACCACACAGCACCCCTTTATAACACCACACAGCACCCCTTTATAACACCACACAGCACCCCTTTATAACACCACACAGCACCCTTTATAACACCACACAGCACCCCTTTATAACACCACACAGCATCCTCTATAACACCACACAGGACCCCTTTATAACACCACACAGCATCCTTTATAACACCACACAGCATCCTCTATAACACCACACAGGACCCCTTTATAACACCACACAGCAGCCCTTTATAACACCACACAGCATCCTCTATAACACCACACAGCATCCTTTATAACACCACACAGGACCCCTTTATAACACCACACAGCATCCTCTATAACACCACACAGGACCCCTTTATAACACCACACAGCACCCTTTATAACACCACACAGCATCCTTTATAACACCACACAGCATCCTCTATAACACCACACAGCAGCCCTTTATAACACCACACAGCATCCTCTATAACACCACACAGGACCCCTTTTTAACACCACACAACACCCCTTTATAACACCACACAGCCTCCTCTATAACACCACACAACACCCCTTTATAACACCACACAGCACCCTCTATAACACCACACAGTTGTGAATGTGACCAGGTCTTTCATTGCCTTGTAATGATTGAAGTATACTCTTTGAGAGAGACTTCAATTATTATAATCATTGGTGTTGTTGCTGTTATTTTCATAATCATTGTTGTGTTGTGTTGTTGTTGTTTTACATGCTTTGGCAATATGTACACAAACGTATGTCATGCCAATAAAGCACATATTGAATTGAATTGAGAGAGAGAGACAGACAGACAGACAGAGACAGACAGACAGACAGACAGACAGACAGACAGAGACAGAGAGAGAATGAGACAAAGAGAGTGAGAGAGACGTAGAGAGAGAGAGAGAGCGAGCAAGACAGAGCGACTATAAAGGTGTGCTAGAGGTGAGGGCTTGTGAGCAGAACGTCGCCAGTTTGAGCTCTGGATAAACTGAAGTGGAGGATGTGAGTTACATGTTATCTGCCTCTCTGGTAATTTGAGGAGACAAACAGTAAAACCTGAAAATAAAGAGCCGGGGAAAGCAGCATGTCAGTAGATAAACCAGTGTTGGCTGGTTCCCCTTGCTGCCGTCGGCATTTCGCTGCACCCGCACCACCTTCTGCTGTGCCGGCGCCACGCAGTCATTCATTGTTATTGTTCAAGTTGGACTGAAACGTGGTCAGAAGATGCAGACTGCAGCCTGTTCGGGGTGTTGATGCTCATTCTCCTTAGTTGATTGATCGGGCTGTGGAGTGATCGGCTCCACGGTTATTTATTGTAGAAATGTATTGATGTTTCTGATTTGTGGCTCTGACTCCAGACCAGTGTTCTGGTTGGTTGCTCTGATTAGTTTAATTTAGAATGTAACATTGCCTCTGATTGGTCAAGCTGGCTACAGGTTTATTGATGGGGTAACGTGACTTCTGATTGGTTGAGCTGATCACAGTACAGTTAATAGCATAACATCACTTCTGATTGGTGGAGCTGGCGGCAGGCTGCTGGGACTCGTGTACCCATATTGCCATTAATAGCAATGGAACGAGCTACAGTACAATGACCATTAGGGTGGAGGCAGAACTGGCTTGACGCTCTCTTTAAGACCAAGCAAGATGTCTTTGTGTTTATGGGTTGGAAGGAGGAGGAGGAGGAGGAGGAGGAGGAGGAGGAGGGAGGAACTAAACCAGGCGGAGGAGAGAGGAGAGGAGGAGCACAGTAAAGTCTACATTTTCTGCTCGATGATTGTCGCAGTCTGTTGGCAGACCCTCAACCCCCAGGAGTGTGCACACACACACACGCACACACACACACACACACACACACACACACACACACACACACACACACACACACACACACACACACACACACACACGCGCACATTAATGGTGCTAGATTTTGCCAAAGTGAAATGGTCCGTGAAATAACTGCTATGGTCCACTAAAAAACTGGATTCTGCTGGGACAGATTATATGGTGTGAACACAAACACACACACACACACACACACACACACACACACACACGCACACGCAGGCTAGTAACATAAAGACACACGTACTAGGCTCATATACAGTGGCTCAGAATATTCTTTCCCTTTTAACATTTTGTTCCTGCTGTGCCTGGAGCTGTTAACACGTTCATGTATTCTAGGTTTCTCTCTCCCGTCACCAACAACATAAACTCCACACATTTAGAAAGGAAACCGATGTGTTTGTTTAAGAAAACGTGTGTTCGGGAAAATACAAGCCTTCCATTTCTCATGTACACAAGGTATTCACACCCCCCTAGTCGATACGTGTCACTCCCGGTCAATACTCCGCTTCCGCTGTGGGAAGATGGCGGCGCGAATTCATGTTGGCGGCGGCCTCACCCAGCACCGTCCATGCAGCGTCTTTGTCCACGTCTGCATCTCAGTTGTGTCTTCGTTTGTTGGCTGGGAGAGGTGGTGCTGGATCGGCTGGGAGAGCTGGTGCTGGATCGGCTGGGAGAGCTGGCGCTGGATCGGCTGGGAGAGCTGGCGCTGGATCGGCTGGGAGAGCTGGTGCTGGATCGGCTGGGAGAGCTGGTGCTGGATCGGCTGGGGGAGCTGGCGCTGGATCAGCTGGGAGAGCTGGTGCTGGATCGGCTGGGAGAGCTGGTGCTGGATCGGCTGGGAGAGCTGGTGCTGGATTGGCTGGGGGAGCTGGCGCTGGATCAGCTGGGAGAGCTGGTGCTGGATCGGCTGGGAGAGCTTGGTCTGCTGCGCTGTGGGCCCAGGCACCACGGCCCTGCCCGGAGCTGCACCTGAGGAGGCAACACCAAGGGCGGTCTGACAGGACGTGGAAGTGGGGCAGGCTAAGCTAACTGCTAGCTCATGCAGACCAGCGGTTCTGAAAACACCGAGGGCGGTCTGACAGGACGTGGAAGCGGGGCAGGCTAAGCTAACTGCTAGCTCATGCAGACCAGCGGTTCTGAAAACACCGAGGGCGGTCTGACAGGACGTGGAAGCAGGGCAGGCTAAGCTAACTGCTAGCTCATGCAGACCGCCAGTTCTCAAAACACCGAGGGCAGTCTGACAGGACGTGGAAGCGGGGCAGGCTAAGCTAACTGCTAGCTCATGCAGACTGCCAGTTCTCAAAACACCGAGGGCGGTCTGACAGGTCGTGGAAGCGGGGCATGCTAAGCTAACTGCTAGCCCATGCAGACCAGCGGTTCTGAAAACACCGAGGGCGGTCTGACAGGACGTGGAAGCGGGGCATGCTAAGCTAACTGCTAGCCCATGCAGACCAGCGGTTCTGAAAACACCGAGGGCAGTCTGACAGGACGTGGAAGCGGGGCAGGCTAAGCTAACTGCTAGCTCATGCAGACCAGCGGTTCTGAAAACACCGAGGGCGGTCTGGCGGCGGCCTCAACTGGCGTTGACTGTGGTGTTTTTGATGTCGTCGTGAGGAGTGCGGGGAGGTGGGTCAGGGGTGTCTGGTTGGGAGAGCTGGCGCTGGATCGCCTGGGAGGGCTTGGTCTGCTTCATCCGGTTGCCACGGGGACCATGTCCCCTGCCTGGAGCTGCGCCGGAGGAGGAAACACGGAGGGCGGTCTGACAGATGTGTAATCAGGGCAGGCTAGGCTAACTGCTAGCCCATGCAGACCAGCGGTCTGACAGTCATCCTGGCTGGTGTTTGTTCCCTTGTTTTTTTTTTTTTGTTTTTTTTTTGGGATATGTGTGTTAGTGTGGATATGTGTGTTGGTGTGGATATGTGTGTTAGTGTGGATATGTGTGTTAGTGTGGATATGTGTGTTAGTGTGGATATGTGTGTTAGTGTGGATATGTGTGTTAGTGTGGATATGTGTGTTAGTGTGGATATGTGTGTTTTTGTGTGTGTGTTGTACTGCTGTGAGCTGGGGGAAACGGCATGTCGTTTCACTTCATGTGCGCAAGTACATGAGGTGAAATGACAAAGTGTTCCTGATATACTTAAGTATAAGTATTAAGTATTGATTCTATAAATATACTTAATACTTATACTTACGTACACACCACCGGAACAGACCAGCACCGCCACGTAAAAAAAAGAAGAAGTCATGCATCCAGTTGAGAGAAGGATAATACACTGAAAACAAGATGAGAAATTACAAGGATTTAAAAGATGCATAAAAAGAAAATGTAATGAGGGGGATGCCAACTAGTGTCCAGGTGGTGACCACCGTCACCACGGAGACCTGGGAGAAGGACAGACTGCACGTGCACACAAGGGAGACTCACATCACACCATCCACATACAGAAGAAGAGAAAGGAGAAAACATCATTCAGAGAGAGAAAAGACGTGAGAGAAGAGAACAGTTTGCAATAGTCTGTAATCTATACCCTGGAATGTATACTCTATAATCTATAAACTATACTCTAATCTATAATCTCTACTCTGATCTATAAACTATACTCTGTAATCTATACTCTATAATGTATACTCTATAATCTATAAACTATACTCTATAATCTATAATCTCTACTCTGATCTATAAACTATACTCTGTAATCTATACTCTATAATGTATACTCTATAATCTATAAACTATAATCTATAATCTCTACTCTGATCTATAAACTATATTCTGTAATCTATACTCTATAATGTATAAACTATAAACTATAATCTATAATCTCTACTCTGATATATAAACTATACTCTGTAATCTATACTCTATAATGTATACTCTATAATCTATAATCTCTACTCTGATCTATAAACTATATTCTGTAATCTATACTCTATAATGTATACTCTATAATCTATAAACTATAATCTATAATCTCTACTCTGATCTATAAACTATACACTGTAATCTATAATCTATACTCTAATCTATACTCTATAATCTATATTCTATACTCTAATCTATAAACTATACTCTGTAATCTATACTCTATAATGTATACTCTGTAACCTCGTCGGCAGGACAGTGGTTGGTAAATATATTGAGACAGAAACCGACCCGCCATGCAGTACAGGTTGTGAAGCACTCAATTTAAAGACAACTAATTGTAGGTTAAGGCAGAAAGGTGAGTTTTAAGTTTGGATTTAAAGACTCAACAGAACATTACAGTCATCAAGTCTGGATGAAACAGATGCATGTGTTAGAGTCTCTGCGTCAGCCATGAAGAGAAAAGACCGAGTTTTAGCTATGTTACGTAAATGAAAAAAGGCAGTCTTGGTGATTTCTTTAATGTGCTTATCAAAGGAAAGGCTGGGATCAAACGTAACACCAAGATTTTTGGCTGCCACACTTTGTGAAACCACAGAGTTGTCGATTGTTGTCGTTACTTGATCAAATTGGTGTCTGTGTCTAGCAGGGCCAATGACCAGCATCTCGGTTTTATCTGAATTTAAAAGCAGAAAGTGACATCCAGTTTTTCACAGTAGCCAAGCAGGCCTCTAAGTTAGTCATGTGACTATGATCATCAGCCCTTATAGGCACATACAGCTGAGGATCATCAGCATAAAGATGGAACTTTATTCCATAACTGCGTATAATTTGGCCAAGAGGTGTAATGTAAAGAGAGAAAAGTAGAGGGCCAAGACCTGGGCCCTGAGGCACACAATATTTACCATCAGAGAATACTTGTACTTAACTTA
>NC_079225.1:47568222-47610686 GCF_029633865.1 Lampris incognitus
TCTTCCCCTCTTGCTGGCTGCAGTAGTGTGGTGGGTGCAGATGTTTTGAGGACAGGCAGATGTGGTCGATTGATAGCTGCTTGTCGCAGATCAGCCAGGCTGGAGAATCAATTCTGATAATTGCCTTAAGAGAAAAGAACCAAGTTTGATGCTGCGTGCGTGTGTGTGTGTGTGTGTGTGTGTGTGCGTGTGTGTGCGTGTGTGTGTGCGTGTGTGTGCGCGTGTGTGTGTGTGTGTGCGCGCCCAGTGTTTGCAAATCTGTTGACTAGCATTGATTTCATGGAGGAGAGGGTTGGGGTCAGCGGAGAGAAAGTGACAGATGGAGAGAGACAGATAGACAGAACGATTAAAGAAATGTACAGAGATATATGCAGACAGACAGAGAGCGAGGGAGAGAGAGAGGAACAGAGTGACAGGAAGCGAGAGGAAGTGAAAGGGAGAGGGGGGAAGCAGACATAGCTAATTAGAAAGACTTCACACATAAGAGGCGTTTGACCTGATTGGCTGTTCACATCATCATCTTCAGCAGAGCACAGAATTATAAGCTAGTTTAAATAAGATGTAACTGCAGCAGGCACACGAAACGCCGAGTAGAAAACTAGGTAAAACTCTGTCTTTCCTGTGAAGTATTAGTATCTTTAGTACATTATTAGACAGAGGAGGGGGGGGGGTGAATTAATGTGAAAGTGCTTATGTGAGAGTCAGTGAAACTGTTCTTTCAGACTCTCATAGAACAGCTGAGGACAGCCTGCACCTGCTCAAAGTCACATTTTCCTTTAAGATAGCGCTTTATTAATTAATCCACATGGGCAAATGTGAGGCTGTATCAGCTGGTCAGAACACGTGCAGTACATAAGATGACATTGAAATAAGAGGAAAACCTAGATGACATAAATAAAACTGAAACTATTTCATATATAATGCGTTTTATTTACATGGCGCTTTTCATCGTACTCAAAGATGCTTTACATAAATAAGAATAAACTTAAAAGCAACACACCAAAAACATGCAACACAGCATAAATCACACATGAGAGCAGGTCTGAAGAGGTGAGTCCTGATTAATGACTTGAATGTGGGCAGATCGCAGCAGTGTCTGATGTGCTTGGGGAGGGATTTCCAAGAGAGGGGGCAGCAGGTCCAGTGCTCGGTCCTTAGTCTGCCTCAGATTAGGGGTGGATAAGAGGCTGGGGGGGGGCACAAGAAGGCAATGGAGAAGAGGTGTGTCTTGAGACAGGATTGGAAGAGTGGGAGGGATTCTGAGTCTCCAATGATTTAGGGGAGTGAGTTCCAGAGCCTGGGAGCTGCCCTGGAGAAGGCTCAGTCAACAAAGCCGCAGAGGTTGGACCTGGGGGTGGAGAGAAGGGAGGCTGAGGTGGATCTGAGGGACCAAGAGGGTTGGTAGGGGGAGAGGAGGTCGGTGAGGTATGGGGGAGCCAGTTTGTGAAGGGCTTTATAAGTGAGAACCAGGATTTTGTAATTGATCCGGTGGGAGATGGGTAGCCAGTGGAGGTCTTTTAGAACTGGGTGATGTGGTGCCAGGATTCGGTGAGAGTTAAAGTCAGGCGGATGTGTTCTGGACCAATTGGAGTCTCTTAGATAGAGCTAGCACTGATGCCAGAGAGGAGTGAGTTCCAGTAGTCAAGGCGGGAGGGGATGAAGGCATGGATCAGTATCTCAGCTGCAGGGCGTGTGAGAGAGGGTCTTGTTTTCGCAATGTTGCAAAGGTGGTTAGAAGGAGGATTTGACAATTTGCCGGATAAGGAGCTCAAGGGAGAGGTTGGGATCAAGGATTCCACCAAGGTTGCGTGCCTGGGAGGAAGGGAAGACAGTAGTGTCATCGATGGTGAGTATCAGGTTGTTTATTTGGCTGAGATTGGACTTGGAGCCAATGAAGAGGAGTTCCGTTTTGACACTGTTGAGTTTGAGAAGGTTTTGCTGCATCCAGACTTTAATTGCAGACAGACAGGAGTCGATGTGAGAGAGGGGTGGATTGTGAGGGGATTTGGTGCTGAGGTATATCTGGGTGTCATCAGTATAACAGTGGAAGTCCAAGTTGAAATGGCGGAGAATCTGAGCAAGAGGGAGGATGTAGATGATGAAAAGGAGTGGGCTGAGTACAGAACCTTGGGGAACACCTTGTGTGACTGTGGATGGAACAGAGGAGTGGTTGTGAAGTGAGATGAATGTGACCTGTTGGAGAGGTAGGACGAGCCAGCTGAGTACGGTGCCTTCAATACCAACATCTTTTAATCTGGTGAGCAGGATGTTGTGGCTCACAGTATCGAAGGCTGCACTCAGGTCGAGGAGGATGAGGATGTTAAGGGTCCAGTATCAGCAGAGGTGAGGAGGTCATTGAGTACTTTCAGGAGTGCAGTTTCAGTGCTGTGGAGTGGGTGAAAACCGGACTGAAGGGGTTCGAGTAGGTTGTTGGAGTCTAGGTAGGTTTGGAGTTGTGTGGCGACAATGTGTTCCAGGGTTTTTGGGAGGAAGGGGAGGTTGGAGATTGGCTGGTAGTGGTTGAGGCAGGATGGCTCAAGACTGGGTCTCTTGAGAATTGGGGTGACAGCGGCAGTTTTGAAGGCAAAGGGGACAATTCCATGGGACAGTGAGAAATTGAAAAGGTTGGTGAGATAGGGGCTCGAACCCAGGGCCTTCTTGCTGTGAGGCGACCACGCTAACCACTGCACCGTCGTGCCGCCCAGCTGAAACTATTGTACATATGTACAAATAGGCAAGACTATGAACTACTACCCAACATACATATACATATATATAGTATGTGCAATGGGCCAATATGCAGCTAAATTTGTGCAAAATATTGATTTAACAAGGCAGCAGAAAGCAGAGTGATGGAGTAAGAACGGAAAAAAGTGACAGTAACCATGCTGATAATATCTGTGTGTAGTACTGTACAGGTACAGTCTAATGAAGTAGTAGTTGGGGTGCAAGAGAGTTAGATGGGCAATATATATATGTGTGTGTGTGTGTGTGTGTCTTTATGAGGTAATAAGGTAGGGCTAGCTCATCTAGGTTTTGGCAGTAATAATAATCAGAAATACTTTATTCATCCCTGAGGGGAAATTGGGTAAGATAATAATAATAATAATAATAATAATGGATTACATTTAAACAGTAACATGTAAACAGGATTGTGTATCTGTCAGGACACAGGAATGAGGATGAGGAGACGTAATTTTTAATGAATTATCGGTGCAGGTTAATCCTCGGTATTGTCATCAGACTGGAATAACAAATAAATCCCCACTAGGCACTGGCATCTTTGACAGTAACAGGACATATATTGTGTGAAGCATGAATAAAGAAATGTCTATATATATAATACCAAATCAGAGCCACCAAGATTTATTCAAACATAAATATATCAATGTTTGCAATGTCCATCCTTAACAGAAACAGTAGCATAGAGTTACATACAAATGACAACATTACTCTTCAGAGAAAGCTTTTTAAAAATTTTATCTATTTGTTTATTTATTTTTATTTTATTTATATTGTATTTTATTTTATATTATATTATATTGCTCTTCAGAGAAAGCTTTTTAAAAAAATTTTATCTTTGTTTATTTATTTATATTTTATTTTATTTTATATTATATTATATTGCTCTTCAGAGAAAGCTTTATTAATATTCCTTTTTTATTTTATTTTATATTTATCTATTTTTTATTTTTATTATTTAATTTATTTAATTTTTACAAATTTTATATTATATAATATAACTCCAGAGAAAGCTGAGAGAAGAAGAAGACCACTCTTCAGAGAAATAAACTTTTACTTAAGTATCATTGACCGGGTTACATAAAGGACGATGGCGATACCTTCTGTTAGCCGAGGGTGCTACATAATGGCGTCTACATACAGCAGACATTTCCTCCCCACATAGACATGCTGTTAACTCTTCACAGTGGTTTAAATGGTACCACTCTGACTTGAATACACAAAGGATCACAGTCTTCTCAGTAGCCCAATAACTTAATATTTCCTCCAATCAATTACATTATGAGCACTGTGACCATACTGGCAATATCTATCATCATGCTGGATGTGTGGTTAAACGTACGAGATATAAACATTACAACAGAACAAGCAACAGGCACTTACCTTCATCATTGACTCAATACTCAGAATATCACAAACTGGCTCACACAGGAAGAAATAAGTCAAGTCAATGTTATTTTTATAGCCAAATATCACAAATTACACATTTGCCTCAAGGGGCTTTACAGCAACACAACATCCTGTCCTTAGACCCTCACATCGGATAAGGAACACCTTATCATCTCATCTCATCTCCAGCTGCTTCTCCTGGTTCAGGTCACGGTGGCAGCAAGCTAAGTAGGGCACTCCAGACGTTCCTGTCCCTAGCAGTGCCCTCCTGCTCCTCCTGGGGGATCCCAAGGCGTTCCCAGGCCAGATTGGACATGTAGTCCCTCCAGCAAGTTCTGGGTCTCCCCCGGGGTCTCCTCCCAGTTGGACGTGCCTGGAAAACCTCCAAAGGAAGTCACCCAGGAGGCATCCTAATCAGATGCCCAAACCACCTCAACTGGCTCCTTTCAACGCGACGGAGCCAGCCCGACTGAGCTCCCTCCAGATGTCCGAGCTCCTCACCCTGTCTCTAAGGCTGAGCCCAGACACCCTATGGAGGAAACTCATTTCAGCCGCTCGTATCCGTGATCTCACCCTTTCGGTCACTACCCAAAGCTCATGACCATAGGTGAGGGTTGGAACCAAGACTGACTGGTAAACTGAGAGCTTTGCCTTCCTGCTCAGCTCCCTCTTCACCACAACGATCCGGTACAACGTCCACATTACTGCTGATGCTGCCCCAACCCACCTGTCAATCTCCCGCTCCATCCTACCCTCACTCATGAACAAGACCCTGAGATACTTGAACTCCTTCACTCATCCCCAACCCGGCGGGAGCAATCCACCATTTTCCCGTAGAGATCCAGATAAGGAACAACTCTCCACAAATCGTTTAACAGAGAGAAATAATAGGACGAAACCTCAGGAAGAGCAACAGATGAGGGATCTCTCTCCCAAGACAGACAATGTGCAATGGCTTAGCCAAATAAATCGCCAAATAGGGAACATTGATTGTCACAAGTAAGTGACTCTGAACTATAATGTGAACTGAACTAGAGCACTCAGTCGTTTTCACACAATGGCAAGAACTGGTGCAGACGTCATCTCCTAAAACCATGTAACGTGAATCTAAAGGTGATACGCACCCAGAAATCTCCGAGCCTTTTATACCGTGTGTGTGTATGTGTGTGTGTTGGGGGGGGGGGTTGGCATTGAGAGCAGTATTGTCCATATGAAGTTAAGGTACAGGATGTACACTTTACTAAAACGCTGTCACTTCAACACACCTCTGTACAAGGTCAGCCACCGTCCAACGTTGACGTTTGCGCAGGCTTTCCTGGGTGACATTGAATAATGGCTTTGAGTTACAATTTTTTTTACGGCTTTTAACATTTCCAACAGGAATGATTGGTCTCACCTCTTGCCAAATTGCCTCTGCAAAAGTTCATGAGAAGTCCAACGTTTGGCATGACAAGTAATATTTTTCTGGGTTATGCAATGCATTATTTTGGCACAGTTTTCAAGGTTGGTTGTTATGAACAGGAAGAATTCACTTTTCCGTCCATCCATCCATCCATCCATTATCCGAACCGCTTATCCTGCTCACGGGGATGCTGGAGCCTATCTCAGCGGTCACTGGGTGGCAGGCGGGGAGACACCCTGGACAGGCTGCCAGGCCATCACACACACACACACACACACACACATTCATACCTAGGGACAATGTAGTACGGCCGATTCACCTGACCTACATGTCTTTGGACTGTGGGAGAAAACCGGAGCCCCCGGAGGAAACCCACGCAGCCATGGGAAGAACATGCAAACTCCACACAGAGGACGACCCCCAGGGTTGGACTTCCCTGGGGCTCGAACCCAGGACCTTCTTGCTGTGAGGTGACCGTGGTAACCACTGCACCACCGTGCCGCGGCTTTCACATTTCACGTCATCTAAAGTATAAGTAATGATGCAGTCCAACCTCCAACGTTGGCAAAAACTCTGCTGTGTGACATGTAACATTAAACACATGTAACATCACACAAGTACCATGAGATCATTCACATACATGGCAGTCATACCAACATTCACCCTGGCTGTGCCGAATGACAGAAGCTAAGCATGTGTGGGCTTGGCAAGTACTTGAATGGGAGACCTCCCGGGAAAACTGAGTTGCTCACCCCTCTGTCCCCGGGTATCGAGACAGCCGGAGGTGTCATGACTGTGCTGATCAAACGTAACACCACCATCCCTACCAAGCAGACCCAGACCTTCACCACCTATTCAGACAACCAACCCGGCGTGCTCATCCAAGTTTATGAGGGTGAGCATGCCACGACAAAGGACAACAACCTACTGGGCAAGTTTGAGCTGACAGGAATCCCTCCTGCCCCTCGCGGTGTCCCTCAGATTGAGGTCACTTTTGATATTGATGCAAACTGCTTATGAATGTTTCTGCTGTTGACAAGAGCACTGGCAAAGAGAACAAGATCACAATCGCCAATGACAGGTGTCGTCTGGGCAAGGAAAATATTGAGCGTATGGTCCAGGAAGCTGAGAAATACAAGTCTGAGGAGGATGTCCAGCGTGATAACGTGTCTGCCAAGAATGGCCTGGAATCATATGCTTTTAACATGAAGTCCACTGTGGAAGATCAGAAGATTGTTGGCAAGATCAGCGATGAGGACAAGCAGAAGCTCTTGGACAAATGCAATGAGGTCATTAGCTGGCTGGACAAGAACCAGACTGCCGAGAAGCATGAGTATGAGCACCAGCAAAGGGAGCCAGAGAAGGTGTGCAACCCCATCATCACAAAGCTGTCTGTACCAGAGTGCTGGTGGGATGCCAGGTGGAATGCCAGAGGGTATGCCCGGTGGCTTCCCTGGAGCCGGTGGTGCTGCTCCTGGTGGTGGATCCTCTGGACCAACCATTGAGGAGTTCGGAATCTACGTAAGCCGCTCATAGCTAGAGTTGCAATGCTCCAGCTAGAGTGTTTAAATAATAATAATAATAATAATAATAATAAAATCTGGGGTCAGTATTCATATTGCATCTGCTTGCTTCACAGAAGGGAACAAATTTATTTGCATTTAAACTGTTCACATTTTATGGGAAGATTTTATATCTGGAATGTCCGCTGTCTCAGTACCTAGCAAAAAAAAATATTGGTGACCCTGTTGGAAAAAAAAGTTGCTGAGTGGTGTTGGGGGGCCAGTAGGGGGCCGTCTTCCCTCTGGTCCTAAAAAAAAAAAAATCTCAGTGCAGTGATGAGAACACTGTGCTGTAGGAGATGCCGTCCTTTGGATGAGATGTTAAACCGAGGTCCTGACTCACTGTGGTCATTAAAGATCCCATGTCACTTATCACAAAGGGTAGGGGGTCCCCCGGTGTCCTGGCAAAATTCCCAAACTGGCTCTCTCCATCTGGCCATCTAATTATCCCCCGTGTAATTGGCCCAGTGATCCTCCCTCTCCACCTCAAGCTGATATTATGAGGAAAACGTCCAAGAGATAAACGAGGAATGAAATCTTGTTGTTAGACAGGATCCAAGAGAGGTGTTCTGACAGTGTGTCAAAGAGTTAAGAGCTGTTTGCAAACGAAAGTCAGCCTAACAGCGAAGTAATACACACCTCACCAGCAGACGCAGAAGACATCTGCTGGCAAGGTGCCAGAATTCGTCAGAAGTCAGGGTGCATAGGGAGAACTTTGAAAGTGCTGGAGATGTCCGCTTCTGAGAGCCATGACCCTTCCCTGGCGAGTTTGGTGAGTGCGATGACATGGTTAATGATGGCATAGTGAAGGGAGAAGTCTTTACTTGGAATCCAAGAAGGTCGGGAGATGAAAGAGTTAGGATTAGTTGTAGTCAAAGTGAAGTTGATGGTTGCCTGCTTGGCCGGAACGCGTTGAGAGGGAAGACCGGAGTTAAGTATGGAAGGAACCTGTTGCTGCAAGGGCTGTGGCATCCTGGTGTCGATAGCTCCAGCTGACATGAGCTGCAGGGACTGGTGAAGCTGGGAGACGGAAGATACTGGCATCCCGGTCCCAGGAGCCCCCCGGCTAAAGCAAGCTGTTATGGTTGCTGGAAGTGAGCAGCAGGGGGCGCTGGCATCCTGGTGCCAAATGCCCCGGCTAAAGCCGTCTGCTGTGGTTGTTGGAATTGGACAGGTGGGGGTGCTGGCAACGCAGTGCCAGAAGCCCTGACTGAGGCAGGCTGATGTGAGTCCTGATATGGTGCGACCTACATGGTGCATGATGGGCCTGCCTTTTTCTATCTATGCCCTTAGTTACGGGAAGGACACAGATGGGGCAGATGACGCTGGGTTGGAGAATTGGGGACTGATGGGGCTGCTGACGACAAGCGAGAGAAAACTGAAACCCTTGTTCATGTTTGATGTGGCTCAATGTTGGTGGGAAGGGAGCAGGAAGAGGCTAGGTGAGACGGGGCACCACACAGGGAGCGCGTAGGGGCTGCTCCACCCACAAATAGATGACAATAGGTTTCATTGTCGAGTGTGGCCCAGTATGTGACCCGCTTGAATTGTTGAAGGTGGGCTGCGGCTTCAGAAGCAACGTGGATTTGATACTGATAGACACCGTTGCCTGTAAAAGGGAAGGCCAGATCCAGGGTACTGTACATGTGATGGTCCAGTTCCCGACGGCGGGTGGAAGAACGTGAACAGAGAAGATCATTCACATGTTGTAACGTCACACTCACAACCCACGTCACAAGATTTCACACATGCTGTAACGGTGGATATGTGTGTTCTTGTAGGTCTTGGATGTGTGTTGTTGTCTTTGTGGTGCACTGCTGTGGGCTGGGGGAAACGACAAAGAAATGTCCCTGATTCCTGATTTCTGTTGGTTGTCGTCCCCTCTTTCTCCAGTTCTCTCCGTTCAGTAAGAGCGTGCTCGCCTCCTGCTCCTATGACTTCACCGTCAGGTAAGAAAAACTCCCCCAAACCCATCGCTCTCTCTCTCTCACACACACACACACACACACACACGCACACACACACGCACACACACACACACACACACACACACAGACACACACACCATCCCACGTCCACATCACACTGAGCAGTATTTTGAAATATACCAAAAACATCAACATGAAGGAGGGCCGAGTCTGGGATGCATTTCTGAAAACCCAAACATGAATCAATACAGGAATGCTCAATGAAGACGTAAAAAGACAAAGATGGACTGTCTCATATTGACGCAGATGGACTGTCTCATATTGACGCAGATGGACTGTCTCATATTGACGCAGATGGACTGTCTCATATTGACGTAGATGGACTGTCTCATATTGACGCAGATGGACTGTCTCATATTGTACCTCTGACCGCACTCAGTTCTTCATATTCAGAGCACAGTCATTACAGCTTGATGTATGTGTGATGAGAGAGAGACAGAGAGATTATTGGATGAGTAGATGTTGTCGTGCTGTGGAGGACGCCATAAATAACATAACATAACATAACGTAACATATAACATAACATCACATAACATAACAAATAACATAACATAACATAACAAATAACGTAACATAACATAACATAACAAATAACATAACATAACATAACAAATAACATAACATAACATAACAGATAACGTAACATACCGTAACGTAACATAACATAACGTAACATACCATAACATAACATAACAAATAACATAACATAACAAATAACATAACATAACATAACATAACAAATAACATAACATAACATAACAAATAACGTAACATAACATAACATAACATAACATAACAAATAACATAACATAACATAACAGATAACGTAACATACCGTAACGTAACATAACATAACGTAACATACCATAACATAACATAACATAACGTAACATACCATAACATAACATAACAAATAACATAACATAACAAATAACATAACATAACAAATAACATAACATAACGTAACATAACAAATAACATAACATAACAAATAACATAACATAACATAACATAACAAATAACATAACATAACATAACAAGTAACATAACAAATAACATAACATAACAAATAACATAACATAACATAACAAATAACATAACAAATAACATAACATAACAAATAACAACAAATAACGTAACATAACATAACATAACAAATAACATAACGTAACATAACAAATAACATAACAAATAACATAACATAACGTAACATAACAAATAACATAACATAACAAATAACGTAACATAACATAACGCAACATACCATAACATAACATAACAAATAACATAACATAACGTAACATAACATAACAAATAACATAACATAACAAATAACATAACAAATAACATAACGTAACATAACAAATAACATAACAAATAACATAGCATAACGTAACATAACGTAACAAATAACGTAACATAACATAACAAATAACATAACATAACATAACAAATAACATAACATAACAAATAACATAACAAATAACATAACATAACGTAACATAACAAATAACATAGCATACCGTAACATAACATAACGTAACAAATAACATAACATAACGTAACATAACAAATAACATAACATAACAAATAACATAACGTAACATAACAAATAACATAACAAATAACATAACATAACGTAACATAACAAATAACATAACAAATAACATAGCATAACGTAACATAACGTAACAAATAACGTAAAATACCGTAACATAACAAATAACATAACATAACAAATAACATAACATAACAAATAACATAACATAACGTAACATAACAAATAACATAACATAACAAATAACATAACGTAACATAACAAATAACATAACAAATAACATAACATAACGTAACATAACAAATAACATAACAAATAACAAAGCATAACGTAACATAACGTAACAAATAACGTAAAATACCGTAACATAACAAATAACATAACATAACAAATAACATAACATAACAAATAACATAACATAACATAACAAAACATAACATAACAAATAACGTAACAAATAACATAACATAACAAAACATAACATAACAAATAACATAACGTAACATAACATAGCTCTCCATTGAAAAAGTGGTTTGTAATCTCTCTCTCTACCACTTTCTCTCTCTACATCTCTCTCTCTACATCTCTCTCTCTCTCTCCCTCTCTCTCCCTCTCTCTCTCTCTCTCGCTCTCTCTCTCTCTCTCTCTACATCTCTCTCTTTCTCTACATCTCTCTCTCTACATCTCTCTCTCTACCACTCTCTCTCTCTACATCTCTCTCTCTACATCTCTCTCTCTCTACATCTCTCTCTCTACATCTCTCTCTCTACCACTCTCTCTCTCTACATCTCTCTCTACATCTATCTCTCTACATCTCTCTCTCTACCACTCTCTCTCTCTCTACATCTCTCTCTCTCTACATCTCTATCTCTACATCTCTCTCTACATCTCTCTCTCTCTACATCTCTCTACATCTCTCTCTCTACATCTCTCTCTCTCTACATCTCTCTCTCTACATCTCTCTCTCTACATCTCTCTCTCTCTACATCTCTCTCTCTCTACATCTCTCTCTCTACATCTCTCTCTCTACATCTCTCTCTCTCTACATCTCTCTCTACATCTCTATCTCTACATCTCTCTCTCTACATCTCTCTCTCTCTACATCTCTCTCTACATCTATCTCTCTACATCTCTCTCTCTACCACTCTCTCTCTCTACATCTCTCTCTCTCTACATCTCTATCTCTACATCTCTCTCTCTACCGCTCTCTCTCTCTACATCTCTCTCTACCGCTCTCTCTCTCTACATCTCTCTCTACCGCTCTCTCTCTATATCTCTCTCTCTACCACTCTCTCTCTCTCTACATCTCTCTCTACCGCTCTCTCTCTATATCTCTCTTTCTACCACTCTCTCTCTCTCTACATCTCTCTCTCTACCACTCTCAATTCAATTCAATATGTGCTTTATTGGCATGACATACATTTGTGTACATATTGTCAAAGCATGTAAAACAACAACAACACAATACAACAATGATTATAATAATAACAGCAACAACAACAATGATTATGATAATAACAGCAACAACAACAATGATTATGATATCAAACAACAACAGTAGCAACAGGGGCCGTCCCCCACTATCTCTCAGGTTGTGGCAAGATAATATAAATCTTGCTGCAATGCTCACCGCTGCCCCCCTCCCAGGACCCCCTGCAGCTTACCTGCTCCTCCATTTCCTGGTACTCTGGAGTCACATGTTCCAGTTCCTTGACAAAAGCCCGGCGCTGTTTTTCACATGGGTCACATTTAAGGAGGAAGTGCCCCTCTGTCTCCACCTCATCTGTCATGCACGGACCACATGTTCGATGCTCTTTTGGCAACCAGGTCTTTTGTGTCTCCCCTTTTCAATGGCTAGACTCTCTCTACCACTCTCTCTCTTTACCACTCTCTCTCTCTACATCTCTCTCTCTCTACATCTCTCTCTCTCTCTACATCTCTCTCTACATCTCTCTCTCTACCACTCTCTCTCTCTACATCTCTCTCTCTCTCTACCACTCTCTCTCTCTACATCTCTCTCTCTCTCTACATCTCTCTCTACCGCTCTCTCTCTCTACCACTCTCTCTCTCTACCACTCTCTCTCTCTACATCTCTCTCTCTCTACATCTCTCTCTCTCTCTACATCTCTCTCTACATCTCTCTCTCTACATCTCTCTCTCTACCACTCTCTCTCTCTACATCTCTCTCTCTCTACCACTCTCTCTCTCTACATCTCTCTCTCTACCACACTCTCTCTCTACATCTCTCTCTCTCTCTACATCTCTCTCTACCGCTCTCTCTACCACTCTCTCTCTCTACATCTCTCTCTCTCTACATCTCTCTCTCTACATCTCTCTCTCTACACTCTCTCTCTCTACATCTCTCTCTCTCTACATCTCTCTCTCTCTCTACATCTCTCTCTACATCTCTCTCTCTACATCTCTCTCTCTCTACCACTCTCTCTCTCTACATCTCTCTCTCTCTACCACTCTCTCTCTCTACATCTCTCTCTCTACCACACTCTCTCTCTACATCTCTCTCTCTCTCTACATCTCTCTCTACCGCTCTCTCTACCACTCTCTCTCTCTACATCTCTCTCTCTCTACATCTCTCTCTCTACATCTCTCTCTCTACCACTCTCTCTCTCTACATCTCTCTCTCTCTCTACATCTCTCTCTCTCTCTACATCTCTCTCTACATCTATCTCTCTACATCTCTCTCTCTACCACTCTCTCTCTCTACATCTCTCTCTCTCTACATCTCTATCTCTACATCTCTCTCTCTACCGCTCTCTCTCTCTCTACATCTCTCTCTACCGCTCTCTCTCTCTACATCTCTCTCTACCGCTCTCCTCTCTATATCTCTCTCTCTACCACTCTCTCTCTCTCTACATCTCTCTCTACCGCTCTCTCTCTATATCTCTCTCTACCACTCTCTCTCTCTCTACATCTCTCTCTACCGCTCTCTCTCTCTCTACATCTCTCTCTACATCTATCTCTCTCTCTACATCTCTCTCTACATCTATCTCTCTACATCTCTCTCTCTACCACTCTCTCTCTCTACATCTCTCTCTCTCTACATCTCTATCTCTACATCTCTCTCTCTACCGCTCTCTCTCTCTCTACATCTCTCTCTACCGCTCTCTCTCTCTACATCTCTCTCTACCGCTCTCTCTCTACATCTCTCTCTCTACCGCTCTCTCTCTCTCTCTACATCTCTCTCTACCGCTCTCTCTCTCTACATCTCTCTCTACCGCTCTCTCTCTATATCTCTCTCTCTACCACTCTCTCTCTCTCTACATCTCTCTCTACATCTCTCTCTCTACATCTCTCTCTCTCTACCACTCTCTCTCTCTACATCTCTCTCTCTCTACCACTCTCTCTCTCTACATCTCTCTCTCTACCACACTCTCTCTCTACATCTCTCTCTCTCTCTACATCTCTCTCTACCGCTCTCTCTACCACTCTCTCTCTCTACATATCTCTCTCTCTACATCTCTCTCTCTACATCTCTCTCTCTACCACTCTCTCTCTCTACATCTCTCTCTCTACCACTCTCTCTCTCTACATCTCTCTCTCTCTCTACATCTCTCTCTACCGCTGTCTCTCTACCACTCTCTCTCTCTACCACTCTCTCTCTACCGCTCTCTCTCTCTACATCTCTCTCTCTCCCGCTCTCTCTCTCTACATCTCTCTCTCTACACCTCTCTCTCTACATCTCTCTCTCTCTCTACATCTCTCTCTACCGCTCTCTCTCTCTACCACTCTCTCTCTCTACCACTCTCTCTCTACCGCTCTCTCTCTCTACATCTCTCTCTCTCCCGCTCTCTCTCTCTACATCTCTCTCTCTCTACACCTCTCTCTCTACCGCTCTCTCTCTCTACATCTCTCTCTACCGCTCTCTCTCTCTACATCTCTCTCTACCCCTCTCTCTCTCTACATCTCTCTCTCTACCGCTCTCTCTCTCTACATCTCTCTCTACCACTCTCTCTCTCTACATCTCTCTCTCTACCACTCTCTCTCTCTACATCTCTCTCTCTCTCTGTCTCTACCTCTCGCTCTCTCTCTACCGCTCTCTCTCTACATCTCTCTCTCTACCGCTCTCTCTCTCTCTGCATCTCTCTCTCTACCGCTCTCTCTCTACATCTCTCTCTACCGCTCTCTCTCTCTACACCTCTCTCTCTCTACATCTCTCTCTCTACACCTCTCTCTCTACCGCTCTTTCTCTCTACATCTCTCTCTACCACTCTCTCTCTCTACATCTCTCTCTCTACCACTCTCTCTCTCTACATCTCTCTCTCTCTCTCTCTGTCTCTACCTCTCGCTCTCTCTCTACTGCTCTCTCTCTACATCTCTCTCTCTACCGCTCTCTCTCTCTACATCTCTCTCTCTCTACATCTCTCTCTCTACCGCTCTCTCTCTCTACATCTCTCTCTACATCTCTCTCTCTACCGCTCTCTCTCTCTACATCTCTCTCTCTACCGCTCTCTCTCTCTACATCTCTCTCTCTACCACTCTCTCTCTCTACATCTCTCTCTCTACCGCTCTCTCTCTACATCTCTCTCTCTACCGCTCTCTCTCTCTCTGCATCTCTCTCTCTACCGCTCTCTCTCTACATCTCTCTCTACCGCTCTCTCTCTCTACACCTCTCTCTCTCTACATCTCTCTCTCTACACCTCTCTCTCTACCGCTCTCTCTCTCTACATCTCTCTCTACCACTCTCTCTCTCTACATCTCTCTCTCTACCACTCTCTCTCTCTACATCTCTCTCTCTCTCTCTCTGTCTCTACCTCTCGCTCTCTCTCTACTGCTCTCTCTCTACATCTCTCTCTCTACCGCTCTCTCTCTCTACATCTCTCTCTCTCTACATCTCTCTCTCTCTACATCTCTCTCTCTACCGCTCTCTCTCTCTACATCTCTCTCTACATCTCTCTCTCTACCGCTCTCTCTCTCTACATCTCTCTCTCTACCGCTCTCTCTCTCTACATCTCTCTCTACGTCTCTCTCTCTACCGCTCTCTCTCTCTACATCTCTCTCTCTACCACTCTCTCTCTCTACCACTCTCTCTCTCAACATCTCTCTCTCTACCACTCTCTCTCTCTACATCTCTCTCTCTGTCTCTACCTCTCGCTCTCTCTCTACCGCTCTCTCTCTCTACATCTCTCTCTCTACCGCTCTCTCTCTCTACATCTCTCTCTCTACCGCTCTCTCTCTACATCTCTCTCTCTACCGCTCTCTCTCTACCGCTCTCTCTCTCTACATCTCTCTCTCTACCGCTCTCTCTCTCTACATCTCTCTCTCTACACCTCTCTCTCTACCGCTCTCTCTCTCTACATCTCTCTCTACCGCTCTCTCTCTCTACATCTCTCTCTACCACTCTCTCTCTCTACATCTCTCTCTCTACCACTCTCTCTCTCTACATCTCTCTCTCTCTCTCTGTTTCTACCTCTCGCTCTCTCTCTACCGCTCTCTCTCTCTCTCTACATCTCTCTCTCTCTACATCTCTCTCTCTACCGCTCCCTCTCTCTACATCTCTCTCTACATCTCTCTCTACTGCTCTCTCTCTCTACATCTCTCTCTCTACCGCTCTCTCTCTCTACATCTCTCTCTCTACCACTCTCTCTCTCTACATCTCTCTCTCTGTCTCTACCTCTCGCTCTCTCTCTACCGCTCTCTCTCTCTACATCTCTCTACCACTCTCCCTCTCTAAATCTCTTTCTTTACCGCTCTCTCCCTCTACATCTCTCTCTCTACCACTCTCTCTCTCTACATCTCTCTCTCTACCAATCTCTCTCTCTCTACCGCTCTCTCTCTCTACCTCTACCTCTCGCTCTCTCTCTCTACCGCTCTCTCTCTCTACATCTCTCTCTCTACCATTCTCGCTCTACCTCTACCTCTCGCTCTCTCTCTCTCTCTACCACTCTCTCTCTCTACTGCTCTCTCTCTCTACCTCTACCTCTCGCTCTCTCTCTCTACCGCTCTCTCTCTCTACATCTCTCTCTTTACCACTCTCTCTCTCTACAGCTCTCTCTCTCTCTACCTCTACCTCTCGCTCTCTCTCTCTACCGCTCTCTCTCTCTATCTCTACCTCTCGCTCTCTCTCTACAGCTCTCTCTCTATCTGTACCTCTCTCTACCTCTCGCTCTCTCTCTCTACTGCTCTCTCTCTCTGTCTCTACCTCTCTCTCTCTCTCTCTCTCTACAGCTCTCTCTCTATCTGTACCTCTCTCTACCTCTCGCTGTCTCTACCGCTCTCTCTCTCTGTCTCTACCTCTCTCTCTCTCTCTCTCTACAGCTCTCTCTCTATCTGTACCTCTCTCTACCTCTCGCTCTCTCTCTCTACCGCTCTCTCTCTCTCTCTCTCTCTCTCTCTCTCTCTCTCTCTCTCTCTCTCTCTCTCTCTCTCTCTCTCTCTCTCTACAGCTCTCTCTCTATCTGTACCTCTCTCTACCTCTCGCTGTCTTTCTCTACCGCTCTCTCTCTCTGTCTCTACCCCTCTCTCTCTCTCTCTCTCTCTCTCTCTCTCTCTCTCTCTCTCTCTCTACAGCTCTCTCTATCTGTACCTCTCTCTACCTCTCGCTGTCTCTCTCTACCGCTCTCTCTCTCTGTCTCTACCTCTCTCTCTCTCTCGCTCTCTCTCTCTACCTCTCTCTCTCTCTCTGTCTCTACCTCTCTCTCTATCTCGCTCTCTCTCTCTACCGCTCTCTCTCTCTATCTGTACCTCTCTCTACCGCTCTCTCTCTGTCTCTACCTCTCGCTCTCTCTCTCTACCGCTCTCTCTCTCTATCTGTACCTCTCTCTACCTCTCGCTCTCTCTCTCTACTGCTCTCTCTCTATCTGTACCTCTCTCTACCTCTCTATCTCTACCTTTCTCATGCTCTCTCTACCTCTCTCTGTCTCTACCTCTCGCTCTCTCTCTCTACCGCTCTCTCTCTCTGTCTCTACCTCTCGCTCTCTCTCTCTACTGCTCTCTCTCTATCTGTACCTCTCTCTACCTCTCGCTCTCTCTCTCTACCGCTCTCTCTCTCTGTCTCTACCTCTCGCTCTCTCTCTCTACTGCTCTCTCTCTATCTGTACCTCTCTCTACCTCTCGCTCTCTCTCTCTACTGCTCTCTCTCTCTGTCTCTACCTCTCTCTCTCTACTGCTCTCTCTCTATCTGTACCTCTCTCTACCTCTCGCTCTCTCTTTCTACTGCTCTCTCTATCTGTCTCTACCTCTCGCTCTCTCTCTCTACTGCTCTCTCTCTATCTGTACCTCTCTCTACCTCTCTATCTCTACCTTTCTCATGCTCTCTCTACCTCTCTCTGTCTCGCTTTCCCTCTCCATGGTATGGTATATACGATTTTACTGGCTGTGTGTGTGTGTGTGTGTGTGTGTGTGTGTGTGTGTGTGTGTGTGTGTGTGTGTGGTGTGTGTGTTTGTTGTTGCCGAAGTGCCCATGAGCAAAACGCTCCTCCTACCTGCTCAGTGTGGGTGAACATGCTGTGTGAAAAAGACTAATACCGTCTCCACATGCTTCCTATAATATGTGAAAGAGGAGGAAGATGGAGACTACCACAGAGGGATGGGTGGAGGAACGATTGCCCGCTCTAAAGGGATGGAGCAAAATGACATAAGAAATGAATGTGTTGGCTGCTCCTTGATGTGATGGAGGGAGAGGTGGAGCGGTGGAGAGGTGGTCAGGAAAGCTGGACGTGTTGAGAACTGGCCTCTTGCCAAACACTTTTTTATCGACCCCGGCTTTTAGAGGCTGAAATATTCCATGCCGAGTAACGATTCCATCACACACACACACACACACACACACACACACACACACACACACACACACACACAGACACACACACACACACACACACTCACACACTCACACACACACACACACACTCACACACTCACACACACACACACATACACACACACACTCACGCACTCACACACACACAGACACACACACACACACACACACACTCACACACACACACACACACACACACAGACACACACACACACACACACACTCACACACTCACACACACACACACACACTCACACACTCACACACACACACACACACACACACACACACACACACACACAGACACACACATACACACACACACACTCACACACACACACACACACTCACACACTCACACACACACACACACACTCACACACTCACACACACACACACTCGTACACACACACACTCACACACTCACACACATACACACACACACTCACGCACTCACACACACACACACGCACGCACGCACGCACACACACTCACACACACACACTCACTCACACACACACTCACACACACACTCACACACACACACACACACACACTCACACACACACACACCCATGCACGCACGCACACACACACTCACACACACACACACAGTCACACTCACACACAGTCACACTCACACACACACTCACTCACTCACACGCACGCACGCACGCACGCACACACACATTCACACACACTCACACACACACACAGTCACACTCACACACACACTCACACACACACACACACACACTCACACACACACACACACACACTCGTACACACACTCGTACACACACACACACACACACACACACACACACACACACACACACACACACACACACACAGACACACACACACACACTCGTACACACACTCACACACACACACACACACCACACAGATCATATTTTGTGTATGTGCTTTTTTACCGCCGTTGTCCAGAGTAATCGTCCTTAAATGTTCAGTTGGAAAGCCCCAAATGAATTTCCAGACCCAAACTCAGACAGCCTGTTTGTTTGTCGTTTGAATGCTGTGGTGAGTTGGGCCTCTGCTGACGTCACACATGAGGAACCACAGTTTTAGAATGTTCTGCCACTCCACATGTCCACTGGGGCGGTGGTTCCCATATTCAAAAAGGGGGGCCGGAGGGTGTGCTCCAGTTACCGGGGCATCACACTGCTCAGCCTCCCTGGGAGAGTCTCCTCTAGGGTGCTGGAAAGGAGGCTCCGACCGACTGTCGAACCTCAGATCCAGGAGGAACAATGCAGACTCCGTCCTGGCCGTGGAACAACGGACCGACTCGTTACCCTTGCTGAAGTGCTGAGGGGGGCTATGGGAGTTTGACCAGCCAGTCTACATGTGTTTTGTGGACTGGGAGAAGGCTTACGACCGTGTAACCCAGGGCACTCTATGGGGGTCACTGTGGGAGTTTGGGGTACCGGGGCAGTTGCTACAAGCCATCTGGTCCTTGTATAACCAAAATGAGAGCTGTGTCCACATTCTCGGCACAGAGTCAAACAGGTCTTCGGTGGGTGTCGGACTCCACCAAGGTTGTCCCTTGTCTCCGGTTCTGTTTGTGATCTTCATGGACAGGATCTCAAGGCTCAGCCAAGGTGAGGGGTGTGTCCGTTTTGGGAACCTCAGAACTGCATCTCTGCTCTTCTCAGATGATGTGGTTTTGTTGGCTTCATCAGAACGCGACCTCCAGCCTGTACTGGGGCGGTCTGCAGCTGAGTGTGAAATGGCCGGGATGAGAGTCAGCACCTCCAAGTCTGAGGCCATGGTTCTCTACCAGAAAATGGTGGATTGCTCCCTCCAGGTTGGGGATGACTTGTTGCCTCAAGTGAAGGAGTTCAAGTATCTCAAGGTCTTGTTCACGAGTGAGGGTAGGATGGAGCAGGAGATTGACAGGTGGATTGGTGCAGCATCAGCAGTAATGTGGACGTTGTACCGGACCGTTGTGGTGAAGAGGAAGCTGAGCAGGGAGGCAAAGCTCTCAATTTACCAGTCAGTCTTGGTTCCAACCCTCACCTATGGTCATGAGCTTTGGGTATTGACTGAAAGGGGGAGATGGTGGATACAAGCGGCTGAAATGAGTTTCCTCCGTAGGGTGTCTGGGCTCAGCCTTAGAGATAGGAGGAGGAGCTCGGACATCTGGAGGGAGCTCGGAGTAGAGCCGCTGCTCCTTCGTGTCAAAAGGAGCCAGTTGAGGTGGTTCAGCATCTGATCAGGATGCCTCCTGGGTGCCTTCCTTTGGAGGTTTTCCGGGCACGGCCAACTGGGAGGAGACCCCGGGGTAGACCCAGAACTCGCTGGAGGGACTACATGTCCAGTGTGGCCTGGGAACACCTTGGGATCCCCCAGGAGGAGCTGGAGGGCGTTGCTGGGGGGGGGGGATGTCTGGAGTGCCCTGCTTAGCTTGCTGCCACCACGACCCCACCTCGGAGAAGGGGCTGATGATCAGATGAGATGTTTCAGAGTAGATTTTATTGTCATCCATCACTCTCTTTGCTACTCTTGTGTTCTTTACAAAAATGAAGAAGTCACTTCCCCTCGAGACTCAGTACAGTTCACCTTATCTTCTGACAGCTGCACAGCAGCATCGCTTCAGGGGGGCTGTGCGTCTGCGTGTGTGTGTGTCTGCGTGTGTGTGTGTGTCTGTGTGTGTGTGTGTGTGTGTGTGTGTGTGTGTGTGTCTGTGTGTGTGTGTGTGTGTGTGTGTGTGCGTGAGTGTGTGCAGATATTCATGTGCTTATGTAGACGTGTGTTTGTGTGTGTTCTTCATTAGCAGCATCATGTGTGTTTGTTTGGCTGTGTTGAACATCGTGGACAGGGTGATCCCCCGGCTCATCTGACTAATTAACGGGTTCTCTTCTGAAATGGAGCCACAGATTGTGTGTGTGTGTGTGTGTGTGTGTGTGTGTGTGTGTGTGTGTGTGTGTGTGTGTGTGTGTGCGTGTGCGTGTTTGCGGCTGCATGAAGCCCCTTAGCATTGATCATTGAGATCGGCGGGCTAATCAGCTCGTTAGCGGAGAAAGCTTCTCGGTCCGTCGTTAGCGTTGACGTTCTCCTTCATGTGGTTGGCCAGTAGATAAAGGGATTGAGCACAGACTGATATCTGCACAGTTCAGAGCAAGTGAAGGTCTGCTCTTCAGCGGTTATGCTCACACATTTTAAGTTGTAGAAAAGTGATAAATTAAAGGTCAGACTGAAGGAGCATCGTTGCAGCATTAAATACCACAATGTCTCGTCTCTGGTGGCCCGTCAGTAGGGGGCGACCTAGTGTTGGTATTAAGAGGACTTGCTGGTGATAGTGACCGAATCCCCCCCCCACCCACCCCACAAGAACTCATCTTGGGGCATCCGGGTGGCGTGGCGGTCCATTCTGTTGCTTACCAGCATGGGGATCGCCGGTTCGAATCCCCGTGTTACCTCCGGCTCGGTCGGGCGTCCCTACAGACACAACTGGCCGTGTCTGTGGGTGGGAAGCCGGATGTGGGTATGTGTCCTGGTCGCTGCACTAGCGCCTCCTCTGGTCGGTCGGGGCGCCTGTTCATGGGGGAACTGGGGGGAATAACGTGATCCCCCCACGTGCTACGCCCCCCTGGTGAAACTCCTCACTGTCAGGGGAAAAGAAGCGGCTGGTGACTCCACCTGTATGGGAGGGGGCATGTGGTAGTCTGCAGCCCTCCCCGGATCAGCAGAGGGGGTGGAGCAGAGACCCGGACGGCTCGGGAGGGTGGGGTAATTGGCCGGATACAATTGGGGAGAAAAAAGGGGGAAAATCCCCCCAAAAACTAAAAAAATAGAAAATAAAAGAAGTCATCTGAGATTTCCACAGTATCTCTCCTTTCGATGTGGATGAAGAAGTTGGCCTGAAGCTTTTCATCGGCGACGTTTCCTCCAGCTAGTTTACGAGCGTGTTACACCGGTGGCTCCTCCCACTGCTTCACTCATCCGACCTTTTCTCATTTCTTCGTTGCCTTCCTGTTTTATTTTGAAGTCCTTCCCTGTCTTGTCACTTCACTTCCTGCCCCTGACTTTGCCTCCAGCCAGCCTCATGTTCTCCACCCGTTCCTTGTTCCCCCATCAGCTCCTCATGCTCTCCACCTGTTCCCTGTTCCCCCATCAGCTCCTCATGTTCTCCACCTGTTCCCTGTTCCCCCATCAGCTCCTCATGCTCTCCACCTGTTCCCCGTTCCCCCATCAGCTCCTCATGCTCTCCACCTGTTCCCCGTTCCCCCGTCAGCTCCTCATGCTCTCCACCTGTTCCCCGTTCCCCTGTCAACTCCTCATGCTCTCCACCTGTTCCCCGTTCCCCATCAGCTCCTCATGTTCTCCACCTTTTCCCCGTTCCCCCGTCAGCTCCTCATGCTCTCCACCTGTTCCCCATTCCCCATCAGCTCCTCATGTTCTTCACCTTTTCCCCGTTCCCCCGTCAGCTTCTCATGTTCTCCACCTGTTCCCCGTTCCCCCGTCAGCTCCTCAAGCTCTCCACCTTTTCCCTGTTCCCCCATCAGCTCCTCATGCTCTCCACCTGTTCCCTGTTCCCCCATCAGCTCCTCATGTTCTTCACCTTTTCCCCGTTCCCCCATCAGCTCCTCAAGCTCTCCACCTTTTCCCTGTTCCCCCATCAGCTCCTCATGCTCTCCACCTGTTCCCTGTTCCCCCATCAGCTCCTCATGTTCTTCACCTTTTCCCCGTTCCCCCGTCAGCTCCTCATGTTCTCCACCTGTTCCCCGTTCCCCCGTCAGCTCCACCTGTTTCCCATTCCCCCGTCAGCTCATGCTCTCTACCTCTTCCCTGTTCCACCGTTGGCTCCTCATGTTCTCCACCTGTTCCCCGTTCCCCCGTCAGCTCCACCTGTTCCCCGTTCCCCCATCAGCTCCTCAGCATCACCGCCCTCCCCTGGTGGTCCTGTGTGCTGCCACAGTGTCTGCTGGGTTCTCCAGCCTTTCCTCCTCGTGGACTTCTGCCTGGCCTGCCGTGTTGGACTCTGCTGCCTGGTTTTGGACCGACTTCCTGTAACCTGAACTGTATCTGAACCTGCTTCTCCACCTGCCTGCTCCCCGTCTGTCTGATCACGTATCATACTGGCTTCCTGCCCTTCGTCACTAAACGTAGTGCTGCCGTGTCATCACCGTGTTAACTGGGGGTTGGAAGGACAGAAGTTTCTCCGTTAACTATGGAAAACTAGGTGGCTCTTCTTGTGCACGTCTCACAAACTGGGCATCCTGCTATGGCTGCACCTGCAGGTCCAACACAGGAAAGGCCGTTTTATTCCCGTCAGTCCGGAGGTGGTGAAAAAGAGCCGGCCAGGCGTACGTGTCGTAGATGAATGACAGTAATTACACGTTAAATCTCTGCTGCCAGTCTGTGCAGCTCACTTCATCTCTCAGTAAACAACATCTGAATACACCTTGTTCACACACACCTGCAGGTACAGTCTGTCGGCCACCTGTTATTACACACACACACACACACCCCTTATTAATCCTAGCCCTTTAAGTGATCATCTTTACATTAATAGGGCCTGCAGGTTGTTTCTGGCCCATGAGGTCCAAAAACAAATGACAAAGAATTTTTACATTTCATGAAGAGTAAAACATCAGAGTCAGAGAAAAGAGGTCTGAATGACTTTTATTTTAAAGGGGGGGGGCTTGTGTGTGTGTGTGTGTGTGTGTGTGTGTGTGTGTGTGTGTGTGTGTGTGTGTGTGTGTGTGTGTGTGTGTGTGTGCGTGTGCATGGTTTCCCTCTCACACATCATGTTGAGTAACAGGTGTAACAAAGTGATGGGTGTAACAAAGTGTCAGCTGTAAAAAAGTGTCAGGTGTAACAAAGTGATGGGTGTAACAAAGTGATGGGTGTAACAAAGTGTCAGCTGTAAAAAAGTGTCAGGTGTAACAAAGTGACGGGTGTAACAAAGTGTCAGGTGTAACAAAGTGACGGGTGTAACAAAGTGTCAGGTGTAAAAAAGTGTCAGGTGTAAAAAAGTGCCAGATGTAACAAAGTGACGGGTTTAACAAAGTGTCAGGTGTAACAAAGTGTCAGGTGTAACAAACTGTCAGGTGTAACAAAGTGTCAGGTGTAACAGAGTCGGGTTTAACAAAGTGTCAGGTGTAACAGAGTCAGGTTTAGCAAAGTGTCAGGTGTAACAAAGTGTCAGGTGTAACAAAGTGATGGGTGTAACAAGGTGACGGGTTTAACAAAGTGTCAGGTGTAACAAAGTGATGGGTGTAACAAGGTGACGGGTGTAACAAAGTGACAGGTGTAACAAAGTGACGGGTGTAACAAAGTGATGGGTGTAACAAGGTGTCAGGTGTAACAAAGTGATGGGTGTAACAAGGTGTCAGGTGTAACAAAGTGTCAGCTGTAAAAAAGAGTCAGGTGTAACAAAGTGACGGGTGTAACAAAGTGTCAGGTGTAACAAAGTGACGGGTGTAACAAAGTGTCAGGTGTAACAAAGTGTCAGCTGTAAAAAAGTGCCAGGTGTAACAAAGTGACGGGTGTAACAAAGTGTCAGGTGTAACAAAGTGACGGGTGTAACAAAGTGTCAGGTGTAACAAAGTGACGGGTGTAACAAAGTGTCAGGTGTAACAAAGTGACGGGTGTAACAAAGTGTCAGGTGTAACAAAGTGACGGGTGTAACAAAGTGTCAGGTGTAACAAAGTGTCAGGTGTAACAAAGTGTCAGGTGTAACAAAGTGTCAGGTGTAACAAAGTGACGGGTGTAACAAAGTGTCAGGTGTAACAAAGTGACGGGTGTAACAAAGTGTCAGGTGTAACAAAGTGTCAGGTGTAACAAAGTGTCAGGTGTAACAAAGTGACGGGTGTAACAAAGTGTCAGGTGTAACAGAGTCGGGTTTAACAAAGTGTCAGGTGTAACAAAGTGATGGGTGTAACAAGGTGACGGGTTTAACAAAGTGTCAGGTATAACAAAGTGACGGGTGTAACAAAGTGTCAGGTGTAACAGAGTCGGGTTTAACAAAGTGTCAGGTATAACAAAGTGACGGGTGTAACAAAGTGTCAGGTGTAACAGAGTCGGGTTTAACAAAGTGTCAGGTGTAACAGAGTCGGGTTTAACAAAGTGACAGGTGTGACAAAGTGATGGGTGTAACAAGGTGACGGGTTTAACAAAGTGTCAGGTGTAACAAAGTGACGGGTTTAACAAAGTGTCAGGTGTAACAAAGTGATGGGTGTAACAAAGTGTCAGGTGTAACAAAGTGACGGGTGTAACAAAGTGTCAGGTATAACAAAGTGACAGGTGTAACAAAGTGATGGGTGTAACAAGGTGACGGGTTTAACAAAGTGTCAGGTTTAACAAAGTGTCGGGTGTAACAAAGTGATGGGTGTAACAAGGTGACGGGTTTAACAAAGTGTCAGGTATAACAAAGTGACAGGTGTAACAAAGTGACGGGTGTAACAAGGTGACGGGTGTAACAAAGTGTCAGGTATAACAAAGTGACAGGTGTAACAAAGTGATGGGTGTAACAAGGTGACGGGTTTAACAAAGTGTCAGGTGTAACAAAGTGATGGGTGTAACAAGGTGACGGGTGTAACAAAGTGACAGGTGTAACAAAGTGACAGGTGTAACAAGGTGACGGGTGTCTGTGAATGTTCTCATTCATCCAGGTCATGTTTATCCAAAGGAGTTGAATCAAGTGCAAGTGGACTTGGTTCTTAACCGTGAAGACGTTTTGCCCCTCATCCAAGAGGCTCCCTCAGTTCGGGCCTTTCTGACTAGACCAAGCTAGTCTGAGTGGCTGGTGATGAGACTCAGAATTTATCCTCTAGGAGTCGTTATCAGAGCTATAGATGTCCATGGCTCTTTGTGTTCCGATGTTTACCAAACATCCCACACAAAACGGAACGCAGAACAGATGGATCATGAATCTGTCGGACAAGGTACTTTCACAATCAGAAAAGGAGGTCTTAGCCAAAGGACTGAACTTCGCCATGACACCCAAACAACTACCTATAGTTGACCTCATCACATCCACAGAATCAGCCATAAGGAAAAACAAGCTAACGGAAACCGAGGCGGAACAGCTTAGGTTAAAGGTATCAGCAGCTCTCTGTCCAATGCGAAACTCCCTCCTTCCAACCTAACCGTGGAGGAATGGAAAGCCGTGACAGCCCTGAGCAAGGACGAAAACATCACTATCCTTCCAGCAGATAAGGGGAGATGCACGGTTATCCTCAACACAACAGACTACCACACCAAGATCACGTCATTACTCAGCAACACTGACACCTATGATGAACCTCTGAGACGCGATCCTACTAGTAGTTACAAGAGGAGAATAATAGAGTACCTACAGAAACTACAGAAAGGAGGAACCATTGATCGGATACAATACCACCGTCTCTACCCACAAGATAACATTCCATGCATATATGGACTCCCTAAGATCCATAAAGATGGAACCCCCCTCAGGCCCATCATCAGCAGCATAAACTCGGTCACGTACAACATTGCCAAACATATAGCCAACATCTTGACCCCTTTAGTGGGCGAAACACCTCACCATATCCAAAACTCCATTGACTTTGTGAACAAGGTCCAAGGCGTAAAACTGGAACCGGATGAAACCATGGTATCCTACGACGTGACCTCGTTATTCACCTGCATCCCAACCATGGAGGCTTTGGAAACTGTGAGGCAACGTTTGCTACGGGACGACATCCTCCACGATAGGACCAACCTCAGCCCAGACCAGATTTGCCAACTACTGGACCTTTGCCTGAACACTACATATTTCCAATTCAGGGGCCAGTTTTACAGACAGAAACACGGCTGTGTAATGGGCTCACCAGTATCTCCCATTGTGGCCAACTTATATATGGAAGAGGTAGAACACAGGGCCCTGAACTCCTTCGGAGGAACACCTCCGAGCCACTGGTTCAGATATGTGGACAACACATGGGTCAAAATCCAAACACAAGAGGTGCAAGCGTTTACCAAACACATCAACTCAGTGGACAAGAACATTAAGTTCACAAGGGAAGATGTAAAGAACAACAGTTTGTCCTTCTTGGACTGTGACGTCCACATTGGGGAAGACAGGAGCCTCCACATTGGGGTTTACAGGAAACCTACACACACAGACCAATATCTACTTTTCGACTCACACCACCCTCTGGAACACAAACTGAGCGTCATCAGAACTCTGCAACACAGAGCTGACAATGTGCCCAGCAGCACTCAGGCCCAACGAGAAGAACACAAACACCTGAGGGGAGCTTTAAAAACCTGCGGCTACCCCAGTTGGACCTTTGTGAAAACTGCAACACGTTCCAGAAAGACCAACCGGGTGAGCGATGAGGAGAAAGGGAACAGAAGGAATAGCACAGTCATCCCGTATGTTTCTGGGGTCTCCGAGAACAAACACCGCATCCCAGTATACTTCAAACCCAGCAACACACTCCGAGAAAGACTGGTTCATCCCAAAGACCGTGTACCACACACCTGGAAAAGCAATCTGGTGTATGCTGTACAATGCAATGAGGATTGTACTGATCTATACATAGGAGAAACCAAACAACCACTACACAAACGGATGGCCCAACACAGAAGGCCAAACTCCTCAGGACAAGACTCAGCAGTCTATCTACACCTAAAGGAGAAGACACACTCCTTCCAGGACAGCAACGTACACATTTTGGACAGAGAAGATAGATGGTTTGAAAGAGGGGTGAAGGAAGCCATCTATGTGAAACTGGAAAAACCATCCCTCAACAGAGGAGGAGGTCTGCAACACCACCTATCTCCCACTTACAATGCCGTCCTTTCATCTCTACCCAGGAGACTCAAGAAGCCTAGCCTCCAAGAACAACAGTCGCTCACTAACGGCTCCAACCACTCTCATGACCACTGAACAATGAAGTTGAAACTAACACCCCCAACAACCGTCGCTGCTAAACAAATGCATATCAATAGCTCAGATGGCGACGGGCGCAGCTGGACATCGGGGCACAGGAGAGCCACGCATATCAATAGCTCCAATAACGACGGGCGCGGCCAAACATCGGTACACAAAAGAGCCACTCATATCTATGGCGACGGGCGTTGATAAACATGGACATCTATAGCTCTGACAACGACTCCTAGAGGATAAATTCTGAGTCTCATCAGCAGCCAGTCAGACTAGCTTGGTCTAGTCAGAAAGGCAGAACTGAGGAAGCCTCTTGGATGAGAGGCGAAACGTCTTCACGGATATATACCAAGTCCAGTTGCACTTGATTCAACTCCTTTGGAAGGTGACGGGTGTAATAAAGTGTCAGGTGTGAAAAGTAACGGGTGAAACGAAAGTGTCAGGTGTAACAGAGTGACGGGTGTAACAGAGTGACGGGTGTAACAAGTGGCGGGTGTAACAAAGTAACAGGTGTGACAAAGTAACGGGTGTAACAAAGTGACCGGTGTAGCAAAGTGACGGGTGTAACAAAGTGTCAGGTGTAACAAAGTGTCAGGTGTAACAAAGTGACGGGTGTAACAAAGTGTCAGGTGTAACAAAGAGTCAGGTGTAACAAAGTGATGGGTGTAACAAAGAGTCGGGTGTAACAAAGTGACGGGTGTAACAAAGTGTCGGGTGTAACAAAGTAACAGGTGTGACAAAGTAACGGGTGTAACAAAGTGACCGGTGTAGCAAAGTGACGGGTGTAACAAAGTGTCAGGTGTAACAGAGTGACGGGTGTAACAGAGTGACGGGTGTAACAAGTGGCGGGTGTAACACAGCGTCAAGTGTAACAAAGTCTCGGGTGTAACAAAGTGGCAGGTGTAACAAAGTGTCAGGTGTGACAAAGTGACAAGTGTGACAAAGTGATGGGTGTAACAAAGAGTCGGGTGTAACAAAGTGACGGGTGTAACAAAGTGTCGGGTGTAACAAAGTAACAGGTGTGACAAAGTAACGGGTGTAACAAAGTGACCGGTGTAGCAAAGTGACGGGTGTAACAAAGTGTCAGGTGTAACAAAGTGTCAGGTGTAACAAAGTGACGGGTGTAACAAAGTGTCAGGTGTAACAAAGAGTCAGGTGTAACAAAGTGATGGGTGTAACAAAGAGTCGGGTGTAACAAAGTGACGGGTGTAACAAAGTGTCGGGTGTAACAAAGTAACAGGTGTGACAAAGTAACGGGTGTAACAAAGTGACCGGTGTAGCAAAGTGACGGGTGTAACAAAGTGTCAGGTGTAACAAAGTGTCAGGTGTAACAAAGTGACGGGTGTAACAAAGTGTCAGGTGTAACAAAGAGTCAGGTGTAACAAAGTAACAGGTGTAACAAAGTGACCAGTGTAACAAAGTGTCAGGTGTAACAAAGTGTCAGGTGTAGCAAAGTGACGGGTGTAACATAGTGTCAGGTGTGACAAAGTGATGGGTGTAACAAACAGTCGGGTGTAACAAAGTAACAGGTGTGACAAAGTGACCAGTGTAACAAAGTGACCGGTGTAACAAAGTGTCAGGTGTAACAAAGTGTCAGGTGTAGCAAAGTGACGGGTGTAACATAGTGTCAGGTGTGACAAAGTGACGGGTGTGACAAAGTGATGGGTGTAACAAAGAGTCGGGTGTAACAAAGTAACAGGTGTGACAAAGTGACCAGTGTAACAAAGTGACCAGTGTAACAAAGTGTCAGGTGTAACAAAGTGTCAGGTGTAGCAAAGTGACGGGTGTAACAAAGTGTCAGGTGTGACAAAGTGATGGGTGTAACAAAGAGTCGGGTGTAACAAAGTGACGGGTGTAACAAAGTGTTGGGTGTAACAAAGTAACAGGTGTGACAAAGTAACAGGTGTAACAAAGTGACCGGTGTAGCAAAGTGACCGGTGTAACAAAGTGTCAGGTGTAACAAAGTAACAGGTGTGACAAAGTGACCAGTGTAACAAAGTGACCAGTGTAACAAAGTGTCAGGTGTGACAAAGTGACGGTTGTAACAAAGAGTCGGGTGTAACAAAGTAACAGGTGTGACAAAGTGTCAGGTGTGACAAAGTGACGGTTGTAACAAAGAGTCGGGTGTAACAAAGTAACAGGTGTGACAAAGTGACCGGTGTAACAAAGTGACCGGTGTAACAAAGTGAATGGTGTAACAAAGTGTCGGGTGTGACAAAGTGACGGTTGTAACAAAGAGTCGGGTGTAACAAAGTAACAGGTGTGACAAAGTGACCAGTGTAACAAAGTGACCGGTGTAACAAAGTGTCAGGTGTAACAAAGTGTCAGGTGTGACAAAGTGACGGTTGTAACAAAGAGTCGGGTGTAACAAAGTAACAGGTGTGACAAAGTGACCGGTGTAACAAAGTGACCGGTGTAACAAAGTGAATGGTGTAACAAAGTGTCGGGTGTGACAAAGTGACGGTTGTAACAAAGAGTCGGGTGTAACAAAGTAACAGGTGTGACAAAGTGACCAGTGTAACAAAGTGACCGGTGTAACAAAGTGTCAGGTGTAACAAAGTGTCAGGTGTGACAAAGTGACGGTTGTAACAAAGAGTCGGGTGTAACAAAGTAACAGGTGTGACAAAGTGTCAGGTGTGACAAAGTGACGGTTGTAACAAAGAGTCGGGTGTAACAAAGTAACAGGTGTGACAAAGTGTCAGGTGTAACAAAGTGACGGTTGTAACAAAGTGAATGGTGTAACAAAGTAACAGGTGTGACAAAGTGACGGTTGTAACAAAGAGTCGGGTGTAACAAAGTGTCAGGTGTAACAAAGTGTCAGGTGTAACAAAGTAACAGGTGTGACAAAGTGACCAGTGTAACAAAGTGACCGGTGTAACAAAGTGTCAGGTGTAACAAAGTGTCAGGTGTGACAAAGTGACGGTTGTAACAAAGAGTCGGGTGTAACAAAGTAACAGGTGTGACAAAGTGTCAGGTGTGACAAAGTGACGGTTGTAACAAAGAGTCGGGTGTAACAAAGTAACAGGTGTGACAAAGTGTCAGGTGTAACAAAGTGACGGTTGTAACAAAGTGACGGGTGTAAGACAGTGACAGGTGTCAGTCAGTTTGCCAGTGCAGGACCACAGGTGTAGTTTAGACCTGGTTTACAAGACAACGCTGAACGCTGGTTGTGGACTTGTTTGTATTTTTCCATCACTGAGGTTGCCGGTAACGCTGTGTGCTTAGTTTGGAGCAAACACGTGGCTGCATGACACCCCAGGCCATCAGCTTTGAGGCAAAGCATGCAGAAGAATACAAAACGTGTATATGGAGGAGCCCGAGCTCAGAGCTGATACTGACAGAATGACACAACCATGTCTTGTCTTGTCAACACGGTGATGTTTGTTTTAGATAACATGTTCTGCCCTCCACATCACAACAACAAACTGTGTGTGTGTGTGTGTGTGTGTGTGTGTGTGTGTGATTAGTAGTAATTTCCTTTTCTAATTGAAGTCTCAACCTCATCATCATCAGTGTTTGTAGGAGACGTCACACTGCTGATTTAAATGGTCATCTCTGTTTTCTCTCTCTCTTCCATGACCACCTCTTTCCACTGAGACTTAATGAGTGTCTTAGTCATAATGACACACACACACACACACACACACACACACACACACACACACACACACACACACACACACGCGCACACACGCGCAGCTGACAGGTGAATGGGCTGCTGGGCTGAATGAACTACAAAAGAGTTTCGATAATAAGGCGTCATGACAACAGTGAACAAAAGACACTGCAGCCTCATTCAGACAAACACAACTGCAGGACATTCATTTGTTATTCTGTAACACACACACACACACACACACACACACACACAGACACACAAACACACACACAGAGACAGATAGAGAGCGGGGATGGTTGTGTGTGTGTCCGTGTGAATAGAATGGGAATGGGGTTGTCGTAGGCGAGGTTGTCAGTCCCTGACAATGAAAGGTGTTTTGTATTCACACTGAGCCACTGGTAGCTTTGAATTAGTGTTTTAATTCTGGATCTTTAATCACATTGTCTGTCTCACCCACCAGCCCACTGTCTCACCCACCAGCCCACTGTCTCACCCACCAGCCCACTGTCTCACCCACCAGCCCACTGTCTCACCCACCAGCCCATTGTCTCACCCACCAGCCCACTGTCTCACCCACCAGCCCACTGTCTCACCCACCAGCCCACTGTCTCACCCACCAGCCCACTGTCTCACCCACCAGCCCACTGCACACGTGCATCCTGCTAGATCCCTCCTTCATGCTCTACATCAACCTTCTTCCATTTTAATTTATAGGTGTGTGTGAATACATATATACATGTTTTATATGTACATATGTATACACGCGTGTGTGTGTACACATACATATGTGTATATATGTGTATATGCATACATATATACATGTTTTATATGTATATGTGTGTATATATGTATACACATATACATGTTTTACATGTATATACATATATGCATGTATATATACACATACGTATACATACATATATATGTGCATATGCACACATATATGTATATATGTATTTATACGTTTATAGTATGTAGACATACATATATATGTAAGTGTGTGTGTATGTTTAAATGTATATACGTATGTGTATGTGTGTGAATGTATATATATATATTTAGAGAGAGCGAGAGAGGGAGAGTATGTGAAAGTGGACTTTTAGGTGGTTACCATTGTTGAGCTCTTTGGTTAGCAAGCTGTATGGACACACACACACACGCACACACACGCACACACACGCACACACACGCACACACACATGTATGCACACACGAGAGGGAGGGAGAAAGTGATGGTGGTGATTTACACTAACAACTCTCTCTATATAATATCCCTCTCAATGGCTGATGCTCCCCAGACACCCATGCATCATCATATATGCCTCTGTGTGTGTGTGTGTCTGTGTGTGTGTGTGTGTGTGTGTGTGTGTCTGTGTGTGTGTGTGTGTTAATACAGGCCTAATGGAGCCCAATAGGAGCTGCAGTGTTCTCTCTGAAAATGATTTAATTACATTTGTAAAGTGGATGAGTCTGGAGGGAGCATTTGCTGCGTCAGGCCTTTGGCACACACACACACACGCACACACGCACACACACACACACACACACACACACACACACACACACACACACACACACACACACACACACACACACACACACACACATACCACTCACTCTTGACCAGGAAGAGAAACAGTCTTTCAATTAGTCTGATTGGTTGCTGCTTGCTGCGGTCTGGAGGCAGAATTTTATTGGCTCACTTGTTCTTTCTCCTCCTCATCCCTCTCTGTCCGTCTCTTTCTCTTTCCCCATCTTTCCTCATCTTTCTGTCTTTCCTCATCTTTCCGTCTTTCCTCATCTTTCCGTCTTTCCTCATCTTTCCGTCTTTCCTCATCTTTCTGTCTTTCCTCATCTTTCTGTCTTTCCTCATCTTTCTGTCTTTCCTCATCTCTCCGTCTTTCCTCATCTTTCCTCATCTTTCTGTCATTCCTTATCTTTCCTAATTTTTCTTTCTTTCCTCATCTTTCCTCGTCTTTCAGTCATTCCTCATCTTTCCTCATCTTTCTGTCTTTCCTCATCTTTCTGTCATTCCTCATCTTTCTGTCTTTCCTCATCTTTCTGTCTTTCCTCATCTTTCCTAATCTTTCTGTCTTTCCTCATCTTTCTGTCTTTCCTCATCTTTCCTGATCTTTCTGTCATTCCTCATCTTTCTGTCTTTCCTCGTCTTTCCTCATCTTTCTGTCATTCCTCATCTTTCCTAATCTTTCTGTCTTTCCTCATCTTTCTGTCTTCCTCATCTTTCTGTCATTCCTCATCTTTCTGTCATTCCTTATCTTTCCTAATTTTTCTTTCTTTCCTCATCTTTCCTCGTCTTTCAGTCATTCCTCATCTTTCCTCATCTTTCTGTCTTTCCTCATCTTTCTGTCATTCCTCATCTTTCTGTCTTTCCTCATCTTTCTGTCTTTCCTCATCTTTCCTAATCTTTCTGTCTTTCCTCATCTTTCTGTCTTTCCTCATCTTTCCTGATCTTTCTGTCATTCCTCATCTTTCTGTCTTTCCTCGTCTTTCCTCATCTTTCTGTCATTCCCCATCTTTCTGTCTTTCCTCATCTTTCTGTCATTCCTCATCTTTCTGTCATTCCTCATCTTTCCACATCTTTGTCTTTCCTCATCTTTCTGTCTTTCGTCATCTTTCTGTCTTTCCTCATCTTTCCTCATCTCTGTCTTCCCACATCTTTCTGTCTTTCCTCATCTTTCTGTCTTTCCTCATCTTTCTGTCATTCCTCATCTTTCTGTCATTCCTCATCTTTCTGTCTTTCCTCATCTTTCCTCATCTCTATCTTTCCTCATCTTTCTGTCTTTCATCATCTTTCTGTCTTTCCTCATCTTTAAGTCATTCCTCATCCTTCCACATCTTTCTGTCTTTCGTCATCTTTCTGTCTTTCCTCATCTTTCCTCATCTTTCTGTCTTTCCACATCTTTCTCTTTCATCATCTTTCTGTCATTCCTCATCTTTCCTCATCTCTGTCTTCCCACACTTTTCTGTCTTTCCTCATCTTTCCTCGTCTTTCTGTCTTCCCACATCTTTCTGTCATTCCTCATCTTTCCTCATCTTTCTGTCTTTCCTCATCGTTCTGTCTTTCCTCATCTTTCTGTCATTCCTCATCTTTCTGTCTTTCCTCATCTTTCTGTCTTTCCTCATCTTTCCTCATCTTTCTGTCATTCCTCATCTTTCTGTCTTTCCTCATCTTTCTGTCATTCCTCATCTTTCTGTCTTTCCTCATCTTTCTGTCATTCCTCATCTTTCCTCATCTTTCTGTCATTCCTCATCTTTCTGTAATTCCTCATCTTTCCTCATCTTTCTGTCATTCCTCATCTTTCTGTCATTCCTCATCTTTCCTCATCTTTCTGTCATTCCTCATCTTTCTGTCATTCCCCATCTTTCTGTCTTTCCTTATCTTTCTGTCATTCCTCATCTTTCTGTCATTCCTCATCTTTCCACATCTTTGTCTTTCCTCATCTTTCTGTCTTTCGTCATCTATCTGTCTTTCCTCATCTTTCCTCATCTCTGTCTTCCCACATCTTTCTGTCTTTCCTCATCTTTCTGTCTTTCCTCATCTTTCTGTCATTCCTCATCTTTCTGTCATTCCTCATCTTTCTGTCTTTCCTCATCTCTATCTTTCCTCATCTTTCTGTCTTTCCTCATCTTTAAGTCATTCCTCATCTTTCCACATCTTTCTGTCTTTCGTCATCTTTCTGTCTTTCGTCATCTTTCCTCATCTTTCTGTCTTTTATCATCTTTGTCTTTCCTCATCTTTAAGTCATTCCTCATCTTTCCACATCTCTCTGTCTTTCGTCATCTTTCTGTCTTTCCTCATCTTTCCTCATCTTTCTGTCTTTCCACATCTTTCTCTTTCATCATCTTTCTGTCATTCCTCATCTTTCCTCATCTCTGTCTTCCCACACTTTTCTGTCTTTCCTCATCTTTCCTCGTCTTTCTGTCTTCCCACATCTTTCTGTCTTTCCTCATCTTTCCTCATCTTTCTGTCTTTCCACATCTTTCTCTTTCATCATCTTTCTGTCATTCCTCGTCTTTCCTCATCTCTGTCTTCCCACACTTTTCTGTCTTTCCTCATCTTTCCTCATCTTTCTGTCTTCCCACATCTTTCTGTCTTTCCTCATGTACGATGGGCGATCTAAACATTGTGTTGTACTCATGCTCATGCCGCTGTGTTAGTAGGGTTGATGCAGGAAGTTGTGATTCACGGCAGTAATGCAGGACGCCCAGAGAAGAGAAAGTCCTGCTCTGCACGGTGCCAAGTCTCCCGTTCTAACAGGAGGGCTTTGTTAAAACCTGAGAATGGCACAGCACTGAACAAGTTTTACTGTTTAATCGTTACGAAATGAAGTAATCCTGACATTCAGACTAAAGCCTTCCTGTCCTTGAATTAAAACCCCTGGTTTTATTGGGTTCACCTTTGGTGTGAAAGGGTTTGTGGCTCAAAAGCAGTCCTGCACACGACACAGGAATCAGGAACGGACGCCAGCCAGGATGACTGTCGGAACTGCTGGTCTGCATGGGCTAGCAGTTAGCTTAGCCTGCCCCGCGTCCTGTCAGCCTGCCCTCCGCGTTTCCTCCTGGGGCGCAGCTACGGGCAGCAGCAGACCAGGCTCCCCCAGCTGATCCAACGCCAGCTCCCCCAGCTGATCCAACGCCAGCTCCCCCAGCCAGACACCTTTGACACACCTCCCCACGCTCCACATGATGACACCCAAAACACAGTCAAGGCCAGGCGAGGCCTCCGCCAGACCGCCCTTGATGTTATCAGAACCGCCGGTCTGCATGGGCTAGCAGTTAGCTTAGCCTGCCCCGCGTCCTGTCAGCCTGCCCTCCGCGTTTCCTCCTGGGGCGCAGCTACGGGCAGCAGCAGAGGAGGCTCCCCCAGCTGATCCAACGCCAGCTCCCCCAGCCAGACACCTTTGACACACCTCCCCACGCTCCACATGATGACACCCAAAACACAGTCAAGGCCAGGCGAGGCCTCCGCCAGACCGCCCTTGATGTTATCAGAACCGCCGGTCTGCATGGGCTAGCAGTTAGCTCGGCCTGCTCCGCTTCCGCGTCCTGTCAGACCGCCCTCAGTGCTTCCTCTTCGGGTGCAGCTCCATGCAGGGCCGTGGTTCCTGGGCCCACAGGACGCAGCAGACCAGGCTCTCCCAGCTGGTCCAATGCCAGCTCCCCCAGCCATCAAACCAAGATAGACTTGGACACTAGGGACGGGACGATTCACAAGTCTCACGGTGTGATACATCTCACATTTCAGGGCTCACGATTTTGATTCAGTATGATGCAGAGGATGTCTTGGTAGGCAAGAAACAAAACACCGTTGCAGTTCTCCATTTTTCATTTATTTTAGAAGTAGGCCCAACATCTTTGGAACGTGTTGCAGGCATCAAATTCACAATGAGGGAATATTTGCAAAAAAAACAATAAAGTTCATCAGTTTGAACATTAAACATCTTGTCTTTGTAGTGTATTCAACTGAATATAGGTGGAAAAGGATTTGCAAATCATTGTATTCTGTTTTTATTCACCTTTTACACAACGTCCCGACTTCACTGGAGTTGGGGTTTGTAGAACAGGGAGCGATTGGCCACCAAATTGGGAGAAAAAAGGGAAAAATCCGAAATAAATGTATAAAGAAAGAATTGGATGCAGTGTCGTCCCGCCCCTACTAGACACAGATGTGGACAAAGACACTGCATGGACGGTAGTGGGTGAGGCCGCCGTTCGCGCCGCCATGTTCCCACACCGGAAGTGGGTCGTCATGGAAACGAATCTCAGCAGTCATACGTGTTGTGCTTGACACATGATAAACACGAAGTCGTGGGTTCACATGCTGGAGGAGGGACGTAGTCCACCCGCCATGTCTCACACCCGCCATGTCTCACACCCGTCATGTCTCACACTCACCATGTCTCACACCCGCCATGTCTCACACCCGTCATGTCTCACACTCACCATGTCTCACACCCGCCATGTCTCACACCCGCCATGTCTCACTCTCACCATGTCTCACACCCGCCATGTCTCACACCCGCCATGTCTCACACCCGCCATGTCTCACACCCACCATGTCTCACACCCGCCATGTCTCACACCCGCCATGTCTCACACCTGCCATGTCTCACACCCGCCATGTCTCACACCCGCCATGTCTCACACCCACCATGTCTCACACCTGCCATGTCTCACACCCGCCATGTCTCACACCCACCATGTCTCACACCTGCCATGTCTCACACCCGCCATGTCTCACACTCACCATGTCTCACACCCGTCATGTCTCACACTCACCATGTCTCACACCCACCATACACATGAGGTGATGACACAGGTGATGATCTGACTATTCTGGTCTGAAAGATACTCAGCATATGGTTCTGTGTGTGTGTGTGTGTGTGTGTGTGTGTGTGTGTGTGTGTGTGTGTGTGTGTGTGTGTGTGTGTGTGTGTGTGTGTGTTCAGGTTTTGGGACTACAGTAAGCAGCAGTCTGGTTTGGAAACTGTGGAACACCATACAGAGTTTGTCTGTGGACTGGACTTCAACCTACACAACCCCAACCAGGTAAAACACACACACACACGTGCTGTGGCCTCAATTCGGCATCAATTAAGCGAGTTGATTCTTCCTAAAACTAAAACTAAAACTAGACTGATGGTGGACAAACCAGCAGGCAGCTGTGACGTCAGCAGTTTCCTGTGTGGGCCACGTTAGAGAGACGGTTTAACCCTCACACGGTTTATGTTGACTTCCTGTGTCAGAGGACTTCCCGTGTCACAGGACTTCCCGTGTCAGAGGACTTCCCGTGTCAGAGAACTTCCTGTGTCAGTGGACTTCCTGTGTCAGAGGACTTCCTGTGTCAGAGAGCTTCCCATGTCAGAGAACTTCCTGTGTCAGAGGACTTCCCGTGTCAGAGGACTTCCCGTGTCAGAGGACTTCCCGTGTCACAGGACTTCCCATGTCACAGGACTCCCTGTGTCAGAGGACTTCCCGTGTCACAGGACTTCCCGTGTCAGAGGACTTCCCGTGTCAGAGAACTTCCTGTGTCAGAGGACTTCCCGTGTCAGAGGACTTCCCGTGTCAGAGGACTTCCCGTGTCAGAGGACTTCCTGTGTCAGAGGACTTCCCGTGTCAGAGGACTTCCCGTGTCAGAGGACTTCCCGTGTCAGAGGACTTCCTGTGTCACAGGACTTCCCGTGTCAGAGGACTTCCCGTGTCACAGGACTCCCTGTGTCAGAGGACTTCCCGTGTCACAGGACTTCCCGTGTCAGAGGACTTCCCGTGTCACAGGACTTCCTGTGTCAGAGGACTTCCCGTGTCAGAGGACTTCCCGTGTCAGAGGACTTCCCGTGTCAGAGGACTTCCTGTGTCACAGGACTTCCCGTGTCAGAGGACTTCCCGTGTCACAGGACTTCCCATGTCACAGGACTTCCTGTGTCAGAGGACTCCCTGTGTCAGAGGACTTCCTGTGTCACAGGACTTCCCGTGTCAGAGGACTTCCCGTGTCAGAGGACTTCCTGTGTCACAGGACTTCCTGTGTCACAGGACTTCCTGTGTCAGAGGACTCCCTGTGTCAGAGGACTCCCTGTGTCAGAGGACTTCCCGTGTCAGAGGACGTCCCGTGTCAGAGGACTTCCTGTGTCAGAGGACTTCCTGTGTCACAGGACTTCCTGTGTCAGAGGACTTCCTGTGTCAGAGGACTTCCTGTGTCTCAGGACTTCCTGTGTCAGAGGACTTCCTGTGTCAGAGGACCAGGACGTTCTGCATGTGCACAGCTGCTTTTTCTCGTCACAGTTTCTGCAGCGTGGTTTTGGTGAAGGAAGAAAAGGAAATACAAACCTTGTCTGAAGTTTTCCAGTTTGAATGCAATGCAGGATTTCTTTGCTCCGTCTGAGCTGCACAGAACCAGAACCAGAACCAGAACACTCCGTCTGCATGCAGCTATGAATTGTTTTACTCTCAGGAAACATTCACCGCCCTGCTCAGCTGTGACTCGATGCTGGATAATACTGTGTTCATTACTTCATTGTTCAAGTCCTGGTCATACCTGCCGTCATGCCCCAGGTCCAGTACTGTAGCTGCCACACAACGACAACACCATCACCACGTTTGTCTCACCTGGACACTGACATTTGATTCTGACGTCACACCGGACTGGATAATACTCCACATCACCAACACAACAACATGAAATAAAACTGAACATTACGGCGGTCTGGGTTCAGCCTGGTGGCATGGTGGCGCAGTGGTTAGCATGGTCGCCTCGCAGCAAGAAGGTCCTGGGTTCGAGCCCCGGGGTAGTCCAACCTTGGGGGTCGTCCTCTGTGTGGAGTTTGCATGTTCTCCCCGTGTCTGCGTGGGTTTCCTCCGGGTGCTCCAGTTTCCTCTCACAGTCTGAAGACATGTAGGTCAGGTGAATCGGCCGTACTAAATTGTCCCTAGGTGTGAATGTGTGTATATGTGTGTGTGTGTGTGTGTGTGTGTGATGGCCTGGCAGCCTGTCCAGGGTGTCCCCCCGCCTGCTGCCCAATGACTGCTGGGATAGGCTCCAGCATCTCCGTGACCCTGAGAGCAGGATAAGCAGTTTGGATAATGGATGGATGGATGGATGTACACATACTGTGTGGGATGGGTTTGATACTCGTTTGTAGTTGGCTGTTGATCATACCAATGAAAACCCTAAAGGGGGGCTCTTATTGTGAAAATATGGCAGGATGACTGGAAGGTGCATGTAGGATGGTGAAGGAGGATGTCTGCCAGCATGTAGGATGGTGAAGGAGAATGTCTGCCAGCATGTCGGATGGTGAAGGAGGATGTTCACCCGTATGTAGGGTGATGAAGGAGGCTGTCCGCCAGTATGTAGGATGGTGAAGGAGGTTGTCTGCCAGCATGTAGGATGGTGAAGGAGGATCTTCACCCGTATGTAGGGTGATGAAGGAGGATGTCCGCCAGCATGTAGGGTGGTGGAGGATGTCCGCCAGTGTGTAGGATGGTGGAGGAGAATGTCTGCCAGCATATAGGATGGTGAAGGAGGATGTCCGCCAGCATGTAGGGTGGTGGCGGATGTCCGCCAGCGTGTAGGATGGTGAAGGAGGAGGATGTCCGACCGCATGTAAGATGGTGAAGGAGGATGTCCGCCAGCGTGTAGGGTGGTGAAGGAGGATGTCCGCCAGCATGTAGGGTGGTGAAGGAGGATGTCCGCCAGCATGTAGGGTGGTGAAGGAGGATGTCCGCCAGCGTGTAGGATGGTGAAGGAGGTTGTCTGCCAGCATGTAGGATGGTGAAGGAGGATCTTCACCCGTATATAGGGTGATGAAGGAGGATGTCTGCCAGCGTGTAGGATGGTGAAGGAGGATGTCCGCCAGCGTGTAGGATGGTGGAGGAGGTTGTCTGCCAGCATGTAGGATGGTGAAGGAGGATCTTCACCCGTATGTAGGGTGATGAAGGAGGATGTCCGCCAGCGTGTAGGATGGTGAAGGAGGATGTCCGCCAGCGTGTAGGATGGTGGAGGAGAATGTCTGCCAGCATATAGGATGGTGAAGGAGGATGTCCGCCAGCATGTAGGGTGGTGAAGAAGGATGTCCGCCAGCATGTAGGGTGGTGAAGGAGGATGTCCGCCAGCGTGTAGGATGGTGGAGGAGAATGTCTGCCAGCATATAGGATGGTGAAGGAGGATGTCCGCCAGCATGTAGGGTGGTGAAGAAGGATGTCCGCCAGCATGTAGGGTGGTGAAGGAGGATGTCTGCCAGCGTGTAGGATTGGTGGAGGAGAATGACTGCCAGCATATAGGATGGTGAAGGAGGATGTCCGCTAGCATGTAGGGTGGTGAAGGAGGATGTCCGCCAGCGTGTAGGGTGGTGAAGGAGGTTGTCCGCCAGTATGTAGGATGGTGAAGGAGGATGTCCGCCAGCGTGTAGGATGGTGAAGGAGGAGGATGTTCAACAGTATGTAAGATGGTGAAGGAGGATGTCCGCCGGCATGTAGGGTGGTGAAGAAGGAGGATGTCCGCCAGCATGTAGGGTGGTGAAGAAGGATGTCCGCCAGCATGTAGGGTGGTGAAGGAGGATGTCCGCCGGCGGCGTGTCATATACGGCGGTGTGTCGATATCTTTGGGGAACATGTGGCGTTTTTATGTGAACCAGTCCCGGCTGAGTGTTGACTGACATGTAGGCGACTGTTTGAAACCTTGGCTTGTCTCTCCTGTGTAGTTTTGTGGCTGTTGTGGCGTACAGACTAAAAATGAAAACCCCGTGAGCACAACTCCCCAAACTAGCTGGCTAGCTCGCACAACAGATTAGCTCCACTATAACCACTTCTTTTGTCAGGTACAACATGTTGGAACTGCTGTAGGCACTGTGTTGACACACTGTGTTGACACACTTTGTTAACACACTTTGTTAATTGCTGTGAAATGTTTGTGCAGAAGTGTGGTTGAGGGCTGAGGCTTTAATGCACATTAATAATTTCATATACGTTGTTCACGCTTGGAGACAGCAGCAGATGTCAGGCGGGGAAACGAGCCCGGGACTCGTCAGCG
>NC_079225.1:47615886-47640886 GCF_029633865.1 Lampris incognitus
CCAGCTTAGCGGTGTCCTCCATCATCTCTTCCAGATGTCACTTGACTCTAACCAAGTCCTTGCTGTCTGGAAAGCTTCTACTGTGACACCTGTCCCAAAGAACACCAATCCTAAGCAACCTAATGACTTGAGACCAGCCACTTTAACATCATTACTAATGAAAATCTTGGAAAAACTGGTTAAAAACCGTGTTTTGTTAACTGTGGATGGAAAACTTGATCCACTGCAGTTTGTTACCGTGCAGGGAGAGGTGTGGAGGATGCCAAGCTTCTTATACTTAATAGCACATATAAGCACTTGGAAAAGCTGCAAGGCCGTGCCAGGCTTTTCTTTGCTGACTTTTCATCGACATTCATGACGATGCAGCCGCATCTTTTCATAGATAGGTTGCTATGTCATCTTAATTTGCCTCACCAGCTTGGATTATGGATCTTGGACTTGTGACTGACGGACAGCAGAGGGTGTCTGTAAATGGCTGCCTCTCAGACTCGGTAGCTATATCCACAGGCTCACCGCAAGGATGGCTCCTTTCACCCTTACTTTTCATTATGTACACTGATGGATGCAGGAGTACTTTGTAGTCTTTAACCAGATCGTTTAACACAATCTTGGAACGCGAGAGGATGCCTGAGGAGTGGAGGGGAAGCATACTGGTACTGATTTTCAAGAATAAGGGTGGTGTGCAGAACTGCAGCAACTACAGAGGTATAAAGTCCATCAGCCACAGCATGAAGATATGGGAGAGAGCAGTGGAAGCTAGGTTAAGAGGGGAGGTGATGATCGGCTCGTACTCGCTGTGTCTCCAGGATAAATGGATGGCACAGTGTCGGGGGACTCGGGCTGCAGCATAAGTGTTGTGGTGAAACCCATCTGGTTTTGTGATACACTTTCAAAACAGGGTTCTTGAAGACGGCTACCGCAAACCCACCTTTTCTCTGGAAGTTTGGCTGGGACATGTTTTCCAAATAGCGTTCTGTCAATAGCGTGATCCTCCCACGCGCTACGTCCCCCTGGTGAAACTCCTCACTGTCAGGTGAAAAGAAGCGGCTGGTGACTCCACATGTATGGGAGGAGGCATGTGGTGGTCTGCAGCCCTCCCCCGGATCGGCAGAGGGGGTGGAGCAGCGACCGGGACGGCTCGGAAAATAGGATGATTGGCCAGATACAATTGGGGAGAAAAGGGGGGAAATCCAGGCCCGGTTGGCCTGCACGTGCCCGGTAGAGGAGACTTGAGGGTTTTCTGTTGTTCCTGCGTTTCAATGCGGACGGACATCACACTTTTCTAAAACCACCTGAGAGGACGCGGGTGGATGGGAAGGTTCCACTCGTCCTCCACCGTTTCTCTGCATCGGACCTCGCTCACGCCGGAGACCGGCAGAGAGACTTGATTTCATGTCTTCTTCTTGTAGTACCGGAAGATTAGCAACCACAACCACTAAGCAAAGTAAACATAGTGACACCAACCACTTCCGCTGCACCACTGACTACAACCACTTCTGCTGCACCACTGACTGCAACCACTTCTGCTGCACCACTGACTACAACCACTTCTTGACTACAACCACTTCTGCTGCAGCACTGACTACAACCACTTCTGCTGCACCACTGACTACAACCACTTCTGCTGCACCACTGACTACAACCACTTCCGCTGCACCACTGACTACAACCACTTCTGCTGCAGCACTGACTGCAACCACTTCTGCTGCACCACTAACTACAACCACTTCTGCTGCACCACTGACTACAACCACTTCTGCTGCAGCACTGACTGCAACCACTTCTGCTGCACCACTAACTACAACCACTTCCGCTGCACCACTGACTACAACCACTTCTGCTGCACCACTGACTACAACCACTTCTACTGCACCACTGACTGCAACCACTTCTGCTGCACCACTAACTACAACCACTTCTGCTGCACCACTGACTACAACCACTTCTGCTGCACCACTGACTACAACCACTTCTTGACTACAACCACTTCTGCTGCAGCACTGACTACAACCACTTCTGCTGCACCACTGACTACAGCACACCAGCCTGTCAGAGGTATGAACGGGTTTTATGGGTGGGGATAATGCGTCGCCAGGATGTTAGTTAGCCTCCTCCATTTTGGATCCTTCCTCGCGACCCTTTGTGGCTCCTGCACGCCATCAGCACGTGTTGGACAAACCAGACGCTTGTTTGAAACGTTACACATATAGAAACGTGTACGGTGCTCTGCACAGGTGCCCAGGTCTGTGTGTCGGTCTTTGTGTGTGTGTGTGTGTGTGTGTGTGTGTGTGTGTGTGTGTGTGTGTGTGTGTGTGTGTGTGTGTGTGTGTGTTCCAGCCTACATGTGTACTCAGTGCTGGATCAATGCTCCTCTATTATTCACCCATTCAATCCAACATATAATTCCTCTCCTCCTCTCTTACACCCGCGCTCCCTCTCTCCTTCTCTCTGTCTCCCTCCTCGTCACGTTCTTTTTCTCACCCTGATGATCTTTCTCATCTTACGCTCTCTTCCTTCCCCTCCTCCTGCTCCCCTTGCTTCTCCTCATGTTCATATTCCTCCACCCTTCTGTTCTCTCCCTCCATCTTTTTTTCTTTCTTTCTTTCTTTCTTTCTTTCTTTCTTTCTTTCTTTCTTTCTTTCTTTCTTTCTTTCTTTCTTTCTTTCTTTCTTTCTTTCTTTCTTTCTTTCTTTCTTCTAAACCTCTTCCTATATCTGTCTATATGCCAACCCATCTCTGTTCTCTCCCTTGCCCACCTTTTCTCTCTCCCAGCCCTCCCGTTTCTCTTCTTTCTACCTCTCTCACCTCCTCTCTCATTTCATCTTTCTTCCTAACAACGCTGCTCTCCTCCAACCCCCCCTTTCTCCTTTACTCTCTCACCATTTCTTCCTCTAACTCTCTTCCCTCTCATATTTCAACTTCTCTCTTGTCTGCTTGTCTGTCTCATTGTACCTCTCTCTCTGTCTCCGTCTCTCTGTCAGTCTGTCTGTCTGTCTGTCTGTCTGTCTGTCTCTCCATCTCTCTGTCTCTGTCTCTCTGTCTGTCTGTCTGTCTGTCTCTCCATCTCTCTGTGTCTCTGTCTGTCTCTCCGTCTGTCTGTCTGTCTGTCTGTCTGTCTGTCTGTCTGTCTGTCTGTCTGTCTGTCTGTCTCTCCATCTCTCTGTGTCTCTGTCTGTCTCTCCGTCTGTCTGTCTGTCTGTCTGTCTGTCTGTCTGTCTGTCTCTCCATCTCTCTGTGTCTCTGTCTGTCTCTCCGTCTGTCTGTCTGTCTGTCTGTCTGTCTGTCTGTCTGTCTGTCTGTCTGTCTGTCTCTCTGTCTCCGTCTCTCTGTCTGTCTGTCTCTCCGTCTCTCTGTCTGTCTGTCTGTCTGTCTGTCTGTCTGTCTGTCTCTCCATCTCTCTGTCTCTGTGTCTGTCTGTCTCTGTCTGTCTCTCCGTCTCTCTGTCTGTCTGTCTGTCTGTCTGTCTGTCTGTCTGTCTGTCTGTCTGTCTGTCTGTTTCTCCGTCTCTCTGTCTGTCTGTCTCTCTGTCTGTCTCTCTCTCTCTCTGTGTCTCTGTCTGTCTGTCTGTCTGTCTGTCTGTCTGTCTGTATGTCTCTTTCTCTGTTTCTCCGTCTCTCTGTCTGTCTGTCTCTCCGTCTGTCTGTCTGTCTGTCTGTCTGTCTGTCTGTCTGTCTGTCTGTCTGTCTCTCCGTCTCTGTCTCTCCGTCTCTCTGTGTCTCTGTCCGTTTCTCCGTCTCTCTGTGTCTCTGTCTGTTTGTCTGTCTGTCTGTATGTCTCTCTCTCTGTTTCTCCGTATCTCTGTCTGTCTGTCTCTCCATCTGTCTGTCTCTCCATCTCTCTGTCTGTCTGTCTGTCTCTCCGTCTGTCTGTCTGTCTGTCTGTCTGTCTGTCTGTCTGTCTGTCTGTCTGTCTGTCTGTCTGTGTGTCTGTCTGTCTCTGTCTGTTTGTCTGTCTGTCTGTCTGTCTGTTTGTCTCTGTCTCTCTCGGAGTGGAAGTGCGAGTGAGGACGTAGTAGCGTGTTGCTTCGGTATAAACGAGGTTTTCATGTGCTTTTTGTTGTCTTTTAGTTAGTTTTTTTTCGTTGACAGGTTCAAGTGGAGTTGTTTTATTCCCGGTAGCGGTGCTACCGGCCTAGCGGGGCAATATGGCCGTTGTGGGAGGTGGAGGGGCGGCGTTTGAAAAGTCGACACGCCGGCATGCGGTTAAAGTGGCTCCGGTGGTCACGTGCTGGGTGGAGGAGCGCTGCTTCGTGGTAGGGGAACATGTGGGATATGGAAGCATCAAATCAGCATCCGGGATGAACAGTGCTGCAGTCATGTGTATCGATAGTGGTGATGAAGCCAGCCAGGAGGCGGACAGCGGGGTGGTGATGACGCCAGCCAGGAGGCGGACAGCGGGGTGGTGATGAAGCCAGCCAGGAGGTGGACAGCGGGGTGGCGATGACGCCAGCCAGGAGGTGGACAGCGGGGTGGCGATGACGCCAGCCAGGAGGTGGACAGCGGGGTGGCGATGACGCCAGCCAGGAGGTGGACAGCGGGGTGGCGATGAAGCCAGCCAGGAGGTGGACAGCGGGGTGGCGATGAAGCCAGCCAGGAGGTGGACAGCGGGGCGGCGATGACGCCAGCCAGGAGGTGGACAGCGGGGTGGCGATGAAGCCAGCCAGGAGGTGGACAGCGGGGTGGCGATGAAGCCAGCCAGGAGGTGGACAGCGGGGTGGCGATGAAGCCAGCCAGGAGGTGGACAGCGGGGTGGCGATGAAGGCCACATTGACTCCCGTTCTGCCGCTGGTTCATCCTGCCACGAGAAGCACCATCTCTAATGCTTCCCCGTTCATGAGACATGCCGCTTTAGAGAAGGAGCTTGCAAGGTACGGACAGCTAGTGTCCCCGATAAAAATGGTGTCTTCCGGTTGCCAGTCTCCTCACTTGAGACACGTTGTGTCCCATAGGAGACAAGGCTTCATGGTTCTGAAAGACAATGCGGAGGATTTGGATCTGAAGTTCAGGATCGACGAGTTTGACTACATTGTCTTGGTTACATCCGGCATGACGAAATGTTTTGGCCGTGGGTCTGAGGGGCATTTAGTAAGGTCTTGTCCCGACAGGAGTGAGGGTAGGTCTGAGGCATCTCCGGCTGAAGATGGCGCTGCTGAGTCGACACAGGGCAGACAGGAGGCCGGGGAGTGAGGGGCAGGAGAAATAGACCAGGTAAGAAACAGAAAGAGACCGAGGCTGGAGAACACAAGGAAACCGGACGGACTGAGCAGGCAGGAGAGGAAGGTGGGCAGGTGGAGCAGGTTAAAAAAGGTGATGACGATGGGAAGGTGACAGGACTTGAACAGGTGGAAGCTGATGGAAATGAAAACAGTGAGAACAGGGAGAGTAGTAACCTGGCTGGGCGAGATGTGAACTGTGGTCGGAAGAAGCAAATACAGCAGAGACTGCTGTTAGAGTGGCAGAGTCTGTACTTGAGGAAGAGGAAGGGATGCTGTTGGACGATGAAATGAAATAAAAAAAGTCTATTAAAAGGAAGCCCACAGAGGGTAGACAGGACAATTTAAAAGCAAAGAGGGTTTCTGAAGGTAAAAAGCCACCCTCCTCTTCTTCATCTGAGGAGGACACAGGAGAAAGAGACTGTGAGTTAGTTTCCACTCCTCATCCACAGCGGGACACTGAAGGGAGCTATGCTTTCCTGAAAATCAGGAAGTTTTTACAGGTCACCAAGGGTTTGAGGGCGGTCAAGGTGGAAAACTACTTTCCAGACTTACAGCTTTTTGTTGACTCAGTCAGACATTTCATGAAAAACCCAGGAGATTTGGAAGTGAACACATTTACTGACCAGGAAACTGGTACAGGACCGAGAAAACTTGTACGGAAAGTAAAATGGCAACTCCTTGATGATGCTTGAGACGAATTTGGTCGATGAGTGTGTTGCACTGGGCGACCTTCCTCTTACTGCTGCTGGAGGAGCCACTGATTCATGGAGCCAGGCTGGATGTCCACCACCGGTGCTCTCCTGGACTTTCCCAGAAACCGGTTTCCACCACGAGCATCACCCTGCAGAGCTTCTACACAGACATGGCCTTTTTTCCAGAACCGGGGGTGGTGTTGTGCATAGTTGGAGTTGATGAAGATGTTTTTCTTTTCTTTCTTTTTAAATCTGTGTAATGAGGGAAAGTCCTGGCTGAATTACTGGCCTTGTTTCATTTTATTTCTTTGCTATGTAAATTGTGTAAACTCAACATCCACTGCACCTTGTCCGTCTTGGGAGGGAGATCCCTCCTCTGGTGCTCTCCCTGAGGTTTCTCCCTGTTAAAGGGTTTTTTTTAGGGAGTTGTTCCTCATCCGATGCGAGGGTCTAAGGACAGGATGTTGTGTTGCTGCAAACCCCCTGAGGGGAACTTGTGTTTATGTTGGGCTGTTTTATTTTGGATTTCTGTTTTTGCCAATACTTGTTTAGACCACTCAATGGTCTTTTTCTCTGAAACTTTTTTTTTGTATGAGCTGGATGATAAAGAGATGATTGTGTTTGAGTATCAGCTGTTGGACTGTAATGTATTCTGAGTAAATGTACCTTTTTAAAATCAAATCAATCTCTCTGCCTCTGTCTTTCTGTCTCTCTCTCTGTCTTTGTCTCTGTCTGTCTGTCTCTCTCTCGCTCGCTTTCAATTCAATTCAGCATGTGCTTTATTGGTATGACATACACTCACTGGCCACTTTATTAGGTACACCTTGCTAGTACCGGGTTGGACCCCCTTTTGCCTTCAGAACTGCCTTAATCCTTCGTGGCATAGATTCAACAAGGTACTGGAAACATTCCTCAGAGAGTTTGGCCGATATTGACATGATAGCATCACGCAGTTGCTGCAGATTTGTCGGCTGCACATCCATGATGCGAATCTCCCGGTCCACCACATCCCAAAGGTGCTCTATTGGATTGAGATCTGGTGACTGTGGAGGCCATTTGAGTACAGTGAACTCATTGTCATGTTCAAGAAACCAGTCTGAGATGATTCAAGCTTTATGACATGGCGCGTTATCCTGCTGGAAGTAGCCATCAGAAGATGGGAACACTGTGGTCATAAAGGGATGGACATGGTCAGCAACAATACTCAGGTAGGCTGTGGCGTTGACACGATGCTCAATTGGTACTAAGGGGCCCAAAGTGTGCCAAGAAAATATCCCCCACACCATTACACCACCACCACCCCCAGCCTGAACTGTTGATACAAGGCAGGATGGATCCATGCTTTCATGTTGTTGATGCCAAATTCTGACCCTATCATCCGAATGTCGCAGCAGAAATCGAGACTCATCAGACCAGGCAACCTTTTTCCAATCTTCTATTGTCCAATTTTGTTGAGCCTGTGCGAATTGTAGCCTCAGTTTCCTGTTCTTAGCTGACAGGAGTGGCACCCGGTGTGGTCTTCTGCTGCTGTAGCCCATCTGCCTCAAGGTTCGACGTGTTGTGCGTTCAGAGATGCTCTTCTGCATACCTCGGTTGTAATGAGTGGTTATTTGAGTTACTGTTGCCTTTCTGTCAGCTCGAACCAGTCTGGCCATTCTCCTCTGACCTCTGGCATCAACAAGGCATTTTCGCCCACAGAACTGCTGCTCACTGGATATTTTCTCTTTTTCGGACCATTCTCTGTAAACCCTAGAGATGGTTGTGCGTGAAAATCCCAGCAGATCAGCAGTTTCTGAAATACTCAGACCAGCCCGTCTGGCACCAACAACCATGCCACGTTCAAAGTCACTTAAATCACCTTTCTTCCCCATTCTGATGCTCGGTTTGGACTGCAGCAGATCGTCCTGACCATGTCTACATGCCTAAATGCATTGAGTTGCTGCCATGTGATTGGCTGATTAGAAATTTGCGTTACCGAGCAGTTGGACAGGTGTGCCTAATAAAGTGGCCGGTGAGTGTACGTTTGTGTACATATTGCCTAAGCATGTAAAACAACAGCTCTCTCTCTCTCTGTGTGTGGTTCTAGGTGCCGGGGATCTGACTGGCGACCCATTTGGTTATATTACGGGGGTTCTGGCTGTGATCATCCATGCCTCTTACCTGGTTCTGATCCAGAAGACCAGCTCAGACAATGACTACGGACCGCTCACCGCCCAGTACGCCATCGCTACCATGGCCTCTCCGGTAACTCAACACTGCTTAGGATGAAAGTGTCCACCAGATATCCCATGTGATGTCAGCTGGATGTTAAATGAGCCATTCTCATCCCACGGCGTCGAATATGGACGCTGTTGACAAAACACCGATAACTTACATACTAGTATGTCATTGATATACATACAGAACAAATAATTTAGGGCCTAATACTGACCCTGCAGTGATGTTTAGGTAGGTGGTACGTGTCAGAGTAGCATCCACATGAATACCAGGACCCCACGTCTCCCAGCACACCATTGTCCAGAGCATCACACTGCCTCCGCCGGCTTGTCTTCTTCCCATGGTGCATCCTGGTGCCACCTCCTCCTCCGGTAAATGATGCACACGCACACCCGGCCGTCCACGTGCTGTGAAAGAGAACGTGATTCGTCAGACCAGACCACCTCCTTCCACGGCTCCGTGGTCCAGTTCTGATGCTCACCGCCCATCGTAGGAGCTTTCGGTGGTGGACAGGGGTCATCATGGACGCCCTGGCCGGCCTGCAGCTACGCAGCCTCATACACAGCAGGCCGTGATGCGGTGTGTGTCCTGCCGCCTGTCTGTCACAGCCAGCATGAACTGGTCCAGCAGTTTGACTGCAGCTCGTCGGTGGGACCGGCCCAGACGGGCGGGCCGGCACCGCTCACACTCGTCAGTGAGCTGGGGGGGGGGGCCCATGACCCTTTTGCCAGTTCACCGGTTGTCCTTTCTTGGACAACTTTTGGTAGTACTGACTACTGCCTACCGGTAACACCCCAACAAGACCTGCCGTTTTGGAGGTGTTCTGTCCCGGTCATCTAGCCATCACAGTTTGGCCCTTGTCAAAGTCCCCCAGATCCATTTTTCCTGCTTCCAACACATCAACTTCAAGAACTGACTGTTCACTTGCTGCCTAATGTATCCCACCCCTTGTCAGGTGCCACTCTAACGAGATAATCAATGTTATTCACTTACCTGTCAGTGGTTTTAATGTTTTGGCTGCTCAGTATATACATACATACATACATACATACATACATATATATACATATATATACATACATATATATATATATATATATATATATATATATATATATATATATATATATATATATATATATATATATATATATATATATATATATATATATATATATATATATATAACGAAACACTCACTGGTAGGGAAAGTGCTCAACAAATAAGGAGCAAACTAATCCTGATGATTGATTGCTTATAGCATGAAACAGACTTGTACTGTGTCATAGAAAATTTACTTGACTAACTGGATTATACACACACACACACACACACACACACACACACACACACACACACACACACACACACACACACACACACACACACACACACACACACACACACACACCACTGGATGAGAATCTCTTGTTTCTGTTAACGATATCTCTTTGTCTTTGCTTCTGCTCCCTCTCGGTCTTGATTTTTCTGTTCTTACTCTCTTCCTTTCTGTCTGTCTCCCCGTCTGTCTCGCCCCGCCTTGCTCCAGGTCCTGCTGGTGTGCTCTGTGGTCTCCATGGATGCCATCCAGATGTGGTCCTACACCGGCTGGCAGAACCCGGCCATCTCAGGGATCTTCACCCTCTGCATCGTCATTGGCTGTGCCATGAACTTCACCACGCTCCACTGCACCTACATCAACTCGGCTGTCACCACCAGCTTTGTGGGCGTGGTTAAAAGCATCGCCACCATCACCGTTGGCATGGTTGCATTCAGCGACGTGGAGCCGACAAGTTTGTTCATTGCCGGCGTGGTGGTGAACACAGTGGGATCCGTAACGTACTGTGTGGTGAAATACTATGAGACGAGAAAGAAGAGCCTGTATCAGGACCTGGAGGAGGATGGGAAGGATGGCACGCTGCCTGGGGAGCCTTACCAGGAGAAACCTGCGCTGAACGGCACCGGGCCTGCAGCCGTGGCCGGGCTCGGGGCTGGATCAGAACCAGAACCAGAACCGGGACAACAGGAGACTGAGGGAGTGTTTCGAGGAGGAGAAGGGGAGCAGCAGGGGGAGGCTGGCCTAAATAACGTCGGTCTGTGGTCAAAGGATGAAGGAAATGGGGAAGGAGGCACGAACGGCCGGGTCATGACGGACCAGGAAGTGTTGGAGATGCAAAGGGAGCATCTCCACAAAGGTACCACCTCCTCCTCCTCCTCCTCCACCACCTCTTCGGGGCAGGCTCTGAGTGACAGCTACGCCGGCATATGGAGGTCCGTCAGACATCTGCAGTTCATGAAGAAAGACACTCTGATCGAAAACATGGAGCAGCAGAGTCCCTGAGACAGCAGACAGGGCGGAGGGGGGGGGGGAAAGGATGCAAACGGATGAAAACTAAACACTGAAGGAGTTTAAACATGGCTAGGGACCTGGAGGAGAGGGAAGACGAGGTAGACAAGGACATTCAAGTGTTGGTGGTGTTTTCTTTTGCATGGAGTGTTAGCCGAATGCTTGGTGGGAGTGCCGCTCATAACGCTCTCCCCTCTCGGCCTGACAGCCTGGCTGCAGCGCCGCGTCCTGCCAGAGGCTGAAACAGTTTTTCAACACTTGGCATTGGCCGGGTGCTAAAAAACAGGCTGTCAGTGCTGCGGTTTGAGAGGCTAACATATTTTCCATCACACACACAAAAAAAAATAAAAAATCCAGCGTTGTGAAGAGAGGTTTCCAGAGGGGAGGAGAACGGAAGAAGGGAGGGGGGGGGAGCTGTATGAAAAAAGTGGTGAAACTGCCTGTAAATGATGACTTACACCTTGTCTCCACCAGTTCTTGTTAGCCTGGCCCTGCAGAAGCTAGCCACACCATGGTCTGGTTTAATCTGGTTTGGTTTGACTTGCACCTCTGTTGAAAAGTCTGCTAGTCGAAGAACAGCTGGAATAATTAGAAAATATTGAGGCCATCTTGTGGAAATCTGAATTCCCATTTGGTTTTAACATTAACATCTCAGTCAGACAGCTGGAACATGTTGAAGTTTCATTTTTATTCCTCTGCTACTTCCTTTTTTATGTTTTTAGAAAACTGGCAGGAGGGTGGCCCAGCGGTTCGCACTGTTGCCTCACGACAAGAAGGTCCTGGGTTCGAACCCCAGGCCATCGCAGGTCCTCTGTGTGTGGAGTTTGCATGTTCTCCCCGTGTCTGCGTGGGTTCCCCCCGGGTGCTCTGGCTTCCTCCCGCCATCAAAAAGATATGCATGTTAGGGTTACTACTGTGCCCCTGAGCAAGGCAGCAGAAAGAAGAACTGGAGGTGGTGCTGGGGTGCTGCGCTGCAGCTGCACACTGCTCCTAGCGACCCGGCCAGGATGGGTTAAATCCAGAAACTATACTTCATTTGTATGTAGTATGTACAAAATGACTAATAAAGAGCGCTCTATTCTGCTCTATTCAGAAACCATGTCCTGCTGGCCGCTGACATACCGGCTTCAGCAGGTTTCCTACGTGTTGTGACCGGCTGTGGCATGGTTCTGAAAGGGAGTTGGCTCATTTTTGCTCCATTCTCATTCGTCCAGGTCCGAAAGACACTAGACATTTGTCTTTGCACCACACAAACCACGACAAGGCTAAACTGGCCTGTTGAGAGACAAGATGTAGAAATGTTAACTTCGGTGTGTTAATAAAAGTGTAACAGTGGATGCAAAACATGGTTTCATATGTCAACACGTCTCCTGCTCCTACCTCACATGTCGACTCAGGAAGCTGTGACTGGAAATGGCCACAGATGTAGACCGTTACACAGGTGATTCCCCCCGAACCTGTCCAATCACAACACCGTGTGTCCGGGGTTCTCTCAAGGCTTCACGTGGGGTGCAGAAGCTCTTCAGCTTGAACAAACGGGACGCCACCCCGAAAATCACCACCAGGGGCACTCGAGCTGCAGCAAGTCGACAATGAATGGGGGTCAATGCGAATTACACAAAATCACAAAGCACTGCAAGTCTGGGGGATTATCTTTCTAATTTGGCTCAAATCTAGAAAGACGTCATCCCTGCTAGGAAGGCGACTGGTTTATATTGTTTGAAAATACAGTTTTATCACTTTGTGAGTGACGTCGGTGTGTCTCACATGTACATGTTGAAACAACCTTTCTGATCGTGTCCTGTTCGACCAACACAGCTGATCCGCGTTGTCTCGCCTCTTGGCTAGTGGCGCTGGCTTCTAGAAACGCACGAGACTGGCTCGAGCTTGTCGTCGGTACATGGAAATGGACAGTATTTGGACATTACACCTTCAATAATCTTAAAAAACACAAGGCTGATGCCTGTGGAGTCACATAAAGTTTGTTTTTAGCCATGTAGCCGTGTCTGTCATTCACTTTAGATGCTGCTTACATTTGCCTAGCGGCAGGGGGTGCTCGCGAGTCAAGGCACAATGGAAGAGGTGGCGTGGCAAATCTTATGCAGGCAAACTCTCTCGGGTACTGTCAGTGGAATCACTCAACCCAAACTACAAACCTTTCACTAGATCCTCAACATTTTTAGATTTTTTTAAAAATTCAAGTAAAAAATGTTTTAGAAAAGTGCCACATAAATAAAATTATTATTATTATTATTATTAACCCAATTACATACCCCGTATGTGGGAAAGCACACCTGGCCAGGGAATGTGGGTTGTTCTTTGGAACACCCACTGGCCTATATTACTCTTTTTTGAATTTGATTGGGAAATGCTTCTTTTCCCCCCAACCCCTTTTCTCCCCAGTTGTATCCGGCCAATCACCTCCTCCGCTGATCCAGGAGGGCTGCAGACTACCACATGTCTCCTCCCATACATGTGGAGTCGCCAGCCGCTTCTTTTCACCTGACAGTGAGGAGTTTCGCCAGGGGGAGGTAGCGCGTGGGAGGATCACGCTATTCCCCCCAGTTCCCCCTACCCCCTCAGCAGGCGCCCTGACCGACCAGAGGAGGCGCTAGCGCGGCGACCAGGACACACACCCACATCCGGCTTCCCACCCGCAGACACAGCCAATTGTGTCTGTAGGGATGCCCGACCAAGCCGGAGGCAACACGGGGATTCGAACTGGCGATCCCCGTGTTGGTAGGCAACCCGGACGCACTGGGAAGTGTTTCCGAGGAGCCTTGTGGAGTGATAGTCTTGTCTTTCTGAGAACAGCCGCTACGTCATAAGCTTGTGTTTCCCTTTGTTTGGATGTCGGTATCAGGCTCCAACCCTCACCTATGGTCATGAGCTTTGGGTAGTGACCGAAAGGGTGAGATGGCGGATACAAGCGGCTGAAATGAGTTTCCTCCGTAGGGTGTCTGGGCTCAGCCTTAGAGATAGGGTGAGGAGCTGGACATCCGGAGGGAGCTCGGAGTAGAGCCGCTGCTCCTTCGCGTCGAAAGGAGCCAGTTGAGGTGGTTCAGGCATCTGATCAGGACGCCTCCTGGGCGCCTTCCTTTGGAGGTTTACCAGGCACGTCCAACAGGGGGGAGACCCCGGGGTAGACCCAGAACTCGCTGGAGGGACTACATGTCCAGTCTGGCCTGGGAACACCTCGGGATCCCCCAGGAGGAGCTGGAGGGCGTTGCTGGGGAGAGGGACGTCTGGAGTAGTGCCCTACTCAGCTTGCTGAAGATGGATGAATGGATGTTGTTTCTTACAGTCCACACCACTGATAAGTAAGAAACAGTTCTCTCTCTACTGTAGGCTGTCCCAGCCCCAGCAGAAACAGTTACGTATGTCAGTGAACAGCCTGAACTCAGATCGGCCAATCACAAGGAAGGTAACGCGGCCCGTCCAACCAATCAGAAGTGTCGTTACATGATCAGCTTTACTGAGGCTCTTCCTGCTGGTGATAGGAAGCAAAGTGGCGCGCTGGCTAAAAGGGCTTCTACACCGGCCGAGCGTCTCTACCTGTCTGCTGGTCTTTCCCTGGGTAAGTCAGTTTTCCTCTCTGGGACGTGTTGAGCGCCGCTGAATATTACCTAAATGGCTGAAATTTGAAGCGGATGGTTGGAAGATAAGAAACCAAACAGTTAAGCTGTTAAAAGTGAGAAGATGCCTGCTTTTCAAAGCCAGGTTGTGTAACTCCCTCCTCCCCTTTTTACTCCTCAATTGTACTTGGCCAGTAACCCTATAGGCTGGTGCTGGAATGCGACGTCCGGAGGGAGGTGGGCGGGAACTCCGCTGACGTCATCAAACGCTCGCAGCGGAATCACGGATTATGTTGCTAGCTAGCTAGCGTTGTTTGACGCTAGCGGTACAGTTATCTAGCTGTGTGTTCTTCCGAGCCGTCCCGGTCTCTGCTCCACCCCCTCTGCTGATCCGGGGAGGGCTGCAGACTACCACATGTCTCCTCCCATACACGTGGAGCCGCTTCTCTTCACCTGACAGTGAGGAGTTTCACCAGGGAGGCGTAGCGTGAGGGAGGATCACGCTATTCCCCCTATTGACCAGAGGAGGCGCCAGAGCAGCGACCAGGACAAGGCGTATTGACATCTTTTTATTGGCGCATGTGGATCAGTGGGAGCAATTAGCAGTGCACGCATGCAAGCAGGGACACACACACGCACACACACGCACACACGCACACACACACACGCGCACGCACACACACACAAGCAGGGCCTATGGTGAAATAAGAGAAGTGTTCCTGCGTGTGCTAGGAAGACCTACAGAAGATGGATGGCGGATGGTTATTGGAATGCTTCCTCCTCATTGGCGTGGAAGGTTAAATGCCTCTGCAGAGCTCTGAGCGGGGAGGAAACGAAACCTTCTGCGAGGGAGTGTGTGAGAAAGAAAGAAACCCCCCCCTCCTCCTCCTCCTCCTCCTCCTCCTCCTCCTCCTCTAATCCGCCTGTCCAGTGCAGAGTGAATAGAAAGCCGAGGTTTTAGGAGAACCGTGTCTCACTCCGTGTCTCACTCCGTGGAGGTGGTTCGAGCCGCTGGGCGCCTCTCTGTCTTCAGTCACCTTCCACGCAGACGAGGGTCACTCGCTGCAGCCTTGGGGGGGGGGTTGTATTTGTCACAGGGATCATTACCCCGCCGTGCGTGTCAGGGAGACCCTCTTGCACGTGGGAGTGTTTCCATCTGTGCGCGCGCGCGCGCGTGTCTGTTAGTTCGCACGTGTTTTCGTGTGCCCGAATGAAGCTTGTGTAACCGTGTGCGCAGGTGTGAGATCCTGGCTTGGGCATGTGTGTGTCTCTGCATTTTATGTGTACGCGCGCACGTGTTTCTACAAGTGCGTGCCCGTCTGCGTGCGTGCATGCGTGTTGGTGTATGCTACTGTGTTTCCGCAAGTGTGTGTGTGTGTGTGTGTGTGTGTGTGAGTGTGTGTGTGTGTGTGTAAACATTTTGGTGCACTCGTGCGTATCCGTCTATGCGTGTTTTCTATGGGCACTTGTGTTCGCTAGTGTGCGTCCGTGCGTCAACGTGTTCTTGCCTATGGCGCGAGCCGCGTTATTCGTGTACTGGCATCTGTGTGCGTGCGCCCGTGCACGTGTGTGTGTTTGTGTGTGTGTTAAAGTGGGATAGGGGTGAAGAGGATGGAGGGGGGGGGGGGGCTTGCCGCTCCATAGAGCTGAACGTTTCATCATTCTGGCAACAGTCATTATCGTCCTCCGAGGAGAACCCACCGCAGCCCACCTCCCTGCAGCCACCGCGAAACGCCGCGTTTCGTTCTGAGTGGTGAGACTTAACAAATGTCCTGAACCAGCGGTTCTCATTCAGGTCCTCATGTACCACTGCTGCTGCTGATGCTGCTGCTTTCTGTTCCAGCAGGAACTTCATTACATTCACCCGGGCCGGGTGTGAAGGCTCCCTGGTTTGAGGCTGAATAAGTGGAACTCTGGCCACGCGTCTGGACGGCACAGCGCGATCTGGCCACGCGTCTGGGCGGCACAGCGCGCTCTGGCCACGCGTCTGGACGGCACAGCGCGCTCTGGCCACGCGTCTGGACGGCACAGCGCGCTCTGGCCACGCGTCTGGGCGGCAAAGCGCGCTCTGGCCACACGTCTGGACGGCACAGCGCGCTCTGGCCACGCGTCTGGGCGGCAAAGCGCGCTCTGGCCACACGTCTGGACGGCACAGCGCGCTCTGGCCACGCGTCTGGACGGCACAGCGCGCTCTGGCCACACGCTCTGGACGGCACAGCGCGCTCTGGCCACGCGTCTGGACGGCACAGCGCGCTCTGGCCACACGTCTGGACGGCACAGCGCGCTCTGGCCACACGCTCTGGACGGCACAGCGCGCTCTGGCCACGCGTCTGGACGGCACAGCGCGCTCTGGCCACACGTCTGGACGGCACAGCGCGCTCTGGCCACGCGTCTGGACGGCACAGCGCGCTCTGGCCACGCGTCTGGACGGCACAGCGCGCTCTGGCCACGCGCTCTGGCACGGATCCTGCACGGGTGTGGAGTGTGTGGGGGAAAGGAGTGATTCATTCTGTTCACTCTTCCACGTTTCTGCCAGTTCAGCACTTTGCTGCCGAAAAATCCTTCCCAGCATCCATTTCAAAGACTTCAGTACTGTAGGACACACACACGCACACACACACACACACACACACACACACACACACACACACACACACACACACACACACACACACACACACACACACACACACACACACACACACACACACACACACACACTTGTTTCACTGTCCTTATGAGGACCCCTCATTGACTACATTCATTTCCTAGCCCTTAACCCTAACCTTAACCACGCAACCTACATGCCTAACCCTAACCTTAAGCTAACCCTAACCCTTACCCTAACCCTAACTTTAACCTAACCCTTACCCTAACCTTAACCTAACCCTTATCCTAACACTTACCCTAACCTTAACCTAACCCTGATTCTAACCTTAACCCTAAAACCCACTCCTAACCCTAAAATAGACCCTTTTACTTGTGAGGACCTCTAAAATGTCCACACAAGGTAGGGGTTTTCTGGTTTTTCTATCCTAATGAGGACATTTGGTCCACATTAGGATAGTTAAACATGTACACACACACACACACACACACACACACACACACACACACACACACACAAACACATGTGCACACTGAAGACATTCTCAAATAAAAGCACATGCATAAACACACATTCAGTGCATTCAAACACACACACACACACACACACACACACACACACACACACAGTGACGTGTGTGTGTGTGTGTGTGAGAGAGAGAGAGAGAGGGGGGGGGGTGGAGGAGGTGAAGTGGGAGGAGGTCGTTGGCACCGTCCCGTTCTCCTCCCAGGAGAGGTGGAGTTAATGTGGCTCAGCATCAGAGGGAGTTTGTGAGTGAACGTCAGCAGAACAGAGACGGGTCTGGACCGGTGCCGGCGACACGCCGCATAACGAAGCTCCCCGTCCTGGCCTACGCCTAACGTGGAGACATTCAGAAAGCTGTCCGGTAAAGCAGTCGTCCTCGCTGCCGGACGGGCGGGCTTCACTCGCTCCAGCCGGAGGCCGCGGGGTTTGTAGGGCCCACGTGTGGGAGTTTGGCCCGGTCTCGGTCCGTTTTCTCGGTTTCGACCTCACGAGTTAGAATTATGTTCATGCTACAGAGCCGGTTTCAGCTGTCTCCACCCTACCCACCCTCCCTTACCCCGACACGGTGTAGTTTCAGTATATCTTTAGAAGTAGCATGCTAACCTACGGCCTTCCAGGGGAGGGAGGCCGTATCACGTGGCCATGAAACATGTCTGCTGAAAACTGGTGGGAAATGGCAGTTTTAAAACTGTTTAGTTAAAACAGTTTCTGGATGGAGCATGGCCCCCGGACCCCCCCCCCTCCCCCCCATATAAAACTCTCTCCTGCGCCGTTGGTCAGAACACGTAAGGACTGTCAGGTCCATCTCAGTCGCACAGAACCTCTGCTCGTGTTGACTCATCATGGAGGGCCGGGTTCTGGTGGGGGCAGATAATCGCACTTCCTCCCGTTCACAGCGGCTTGGCCGTTCGCATGGCGGCGGGGTGATGACGTCATCAGCAGAGGCTTCAAATGGCGGCGGGCTCTTCCTCCAAGCAAAACCCGCCTTTCGGAGCTGAGGAGGTTCGGGGAAAGTCCGCCCTGCTGCTCGCCGGGGGTGTTTTCCCCCTGCACTTAATCCCCGTTTCTTTTGTGAAACCGCCTTTCAAGCGGACATTTATACAGTGCTGCTCTCCTCCTCTAAGCTATTTTTAGCTGCCACGCTGTCTTTCCCTCGCCCGGTGGGGATTACCGGTGCACGGGGAGGTTGGAGGCTTCACGTCTCGGGAAGTTTTCCTCTGTGTCTCACAAAGGAGCCCGGTTTAGCTGCAGCCTGCCCTGCGCGGCTGCAGCTAAACCCAGAACACGGGGCGGTTTGAAGCAGGTCGTGGGGCCTTCGGGTCTGACCGAGCCCCGAGGCCTCGCTGCAGGCTTTCCAAAGCACGCGGCGGCCCGGACACATCACGCTTCACCGACGTCCGGAGAGGATGTGCTCGCCGGGTGCATTTACATGTTCACCCGCTCACCTTCACCGTCCAACACACACTGTAGCGGCACACACACTGACACACAACATAGACACAATAAAGACACAGGAGACACAATGGGGTGCAACACAAGTAGTGCACAACCAGTTCAGCTGTGCAGCATCAGCAAGAGTCGTGCAGCAGGAGACTGGTGAGTATGTACACACTTCAGACTGGGTGATGAATAGGTGACTGATTATATTGAAAATGTAAAGGGAAGAAAGAGCAATATTCAGGTCACCACAAACCCTGATAGATGTGGTTAAGTTGGGCTGTGTGGGGCTGGACAGTGTAAGGCCGGTTTGTGTCATTATGTGCTGTTAGCTTAGAGCCTGCTGAGCTTACATTTGTGTGGGTATTGGTATCTGTTAGGCGGCACGGTGGCGCAGTGGTTAGCGCCGTCGCCTCACAGCAAGAAGGTCCTGGGTTCGAACCCCGGGGTAGTCCAACCGTGGGCGGTGGGGTCATCCCAGGTCGTCCCGGGTCGTCCTCTGTGTGGAGTTTGCATGTTCTCCCCCTCTCTGCGTGGGTTTCCCCCGGGGGCTCCGGTTCCTCCCACAGTCCAAAACCATGTAGGTCAGGTGACTCACCGTACTACATTGTCCCTGTGTGTGTGTGTGTGTGTGTGTGTGTGTGTGTGTGTGTGTGTGTGTGTGTGTGTGTGTGTGTGTGTGTGTGTGTGTGTGTCTCGGCCCTGTGTGATGGCCTGGCAGGCTGTCCAGGGTGTCTCCCCGCCTGCTGCCCAATGACTGCTGGGATAGGCTCCAGCATCCCTGCGACCCTGAGAGCAGGATAAGCGGCTTGGATAATGGATGGATAATGGATGGATGGATGGATGGATGGATAATGGATGGATGGATGGATGGATGGATGGATGGATGGATAATGGATGGATGGATGGATGGATAATGGATGGATAATGGATGGATGGATGGATGGATGGATAATGGATGGATGGATGGATGGATGGATGGATGGATAATGGATGGATAATGGATGGATGGATGGATGGATAATGGATGGATGGATGGATGGATGGATGGATAATGGATGGATAATGGATGGATGGATGGATAATGGATGGATGGATAATGGATGGATGGATGGATAATGGATGGATAATGGATGGATGGATAATGGATGGATGGATAATGGATGGATAATGGATGGATAATGGATGGATGGATGGATGGATAATGGATGGATGGATGGATGGATGGATGGATGGTATCTATTGAAATGTAAAAATCAGTGACAAACTGCAGTAAACTGGAGACCAGGACCTGTATCAAGCCTCTCAGATGGGCGGCACGGTGGCCCAGTGGTTAGCGCTGTCGCCTCAGAGCAAGAAGGTCCTGGGTTCGAACCCCGGGGTAGTCCAACCTTGGGGATCATCCCAGGTCGTCCTCTGTGTGTGGTTTGCATGTTCTTCCTGTGTCTGCGTTGGGTTTCCCCCACCATAAAAAAGGTGCATGTCAGGGTTACTACTCCTGTCTGTGTCCTGGACTTGAGGCAGGCAGGGCAAGACGAAGTGGAGGTGGTCCCCGGGTGCTGCACGGCGGCTGCCCACTGCTCCTGGCCACACAGCTAGGACGGGTTACATGCAGGGTGTCATTTCCCCACGGGGATCAATGAAGTATCTCCGAATTAAAAACTAAATACTCTTGGGAATTGCACTTAAAGTTCACTTGAGACTAAAACTGGTCACAGCTCAGAGTGGGACGAAAGAGTAAGCTAGCAGGCCTCTTACTCATACTCTGGGCAATGCTGTTCAAACCCCGGGGTAGTCCAACCTTGGGTGACCCCCAAGGTTGGACTACCCCGGGGTTTGAACCCAGGACCTTCTTGCTGTGAGGCAACCGCGCTAACCACTGCTCCACCGTGCTGCCCCATATGATATGATATGATATGATGTTACATGATATGATATGATATGATGTTACATGATATGATATGTTACATGATATGATATGATATGATGTTACATGATATGATATGATATGATGTTACATGATATGATATGATATGATATGATGTTACATGATATGATATGATATGATATGATGTTACATGATATGATATGATATGTTACATGATATGATGTTACACGATATGATATGATATGATATGATGTGATATGATGTTACATGATATGATATGATATGATGTTACATGATATGATATGATATGATGTTACATGATATGATATGATATGATATGATGTTACATGATATGATATGATATGATATGATGTTACATGATATGATATGATATGTTACATGATATGATGTTACACGATATGATATGATATGATATGATGTGATATGATATGATATGATGTTACATGATATGATATGATATATGATGTTATATGATATGATATGATGTTGCATGATATGATATGATATGATGTTACATGATATGATATGATATGATATGATATGACGTGATATGATGTGATATGATGTAATATGATATGATAGCTACAGTCTCTATTGATGCAGGGCCCCAAGCTACAGGCTCTATTGATGCGGGGCCCCAAGCTACAGTCTCTATTGATGCAGGGGCCCCAAGCTACAGTCTCTATTGATGCGGGGCCCCAAGCTACAGTCTCTATTGATGCGGGGCCCCAAGCTACAGTCTCTATTGATGCAGGGCCCCAAGCTACAGTCTCTATTGATGCAGGGGCCCCAAGCTACAGTCTCTATTGATGCGGGGCCCCAAGCTACAGTCTCTATTGATGCAGGGCCCCAAGCTACAGTCTCTATTGATGCAGGGCCCCAAGCTACAGTCTCTATTGATGCAGGGGCCCAAGCTACAGGCTCTACTGATGCAGGGCCCCAAGCTACAGTCTCTATTGATGCAGGGGCCCAAGCTACAGTCTCTACTGATGCAGGGGCCCAAGCTACAGTCTCTACTGATGCAGGGGCCCAAGCTACAGGCTCTATTGATGCAGGGGCCCAAGCTACAGTCTCTACTGATGCAGGGCCCCAAGCTACAGTCTCTATTGATGCGGGGCCCCAAGCTACAGTCTCTATTGATGCAGGGCCCCAAGCTACAGTCTCTATTGATGCAGGGCCCCAAGCTACAGTCTCTATTGATGCAGGGGCCCAAGCTACAGTCTCTACTGATGCAGGGCCCCAAGCTACAGGTTCTATTGATGCAGGACCCCAAGCTACAGGCTCTATTGATGCAGGGCCCCAAGCTACAGTCTCTATTGATGCAGGGGCCCAAGCTACAGTCTCTACAGATGCAGGGCCCCAAGCTACAGGCTCTATTGATGCGGGGCCCCAAGCTACAGTCTCTATTGATGCAGGGCCCCAAGCTACAGTCTCTATTGATGCAGGGCCCCAAGCTACAGTCTCTATTGATGCAGGGGCCCAAGCTACAGTCACTACTGATGCGGGGCCCCAAGCTACAGGCTCTATTGATGCAGGGCCCCAAGCTACAGGCTCTATTGATGCAGGGCCCCAAGCTACAGGTTCTATTGATGCAGGGCCCCAAGCTACAGGCTCTATTGATGCAGGGCCCTAAGCTACAGGCTCTATTGATGCAGGGCCCTAAGCTACAGGCTCTATTGATGCGGGGCCCCAAGCTACAGTCACTACTGATGCGGGGCCCCAAGCTACAGGCTCTATTGATGCAGGGCCCCAAGCTACAGGTTCTATTGATGAGGGGCCCCAAGCTACAGTCACTACTGATGCGGGGCCCCAAGCTACAGGCTCTATTGATGCAGGGCCCTAAGCTACAGGCTCTATTGATGCGGGGCCCCAAGCTACAGTCACTACTGATCCGGGGCCCCAAGCTACAGGCTCTATTGATGCAGGGCCCCAAGCTACAGGTTCTATTGATGCGGGGCCCCAAGCTACAGTCACTACTGATGCGGGGCCCTAAGCTACAGTCACTACTGATGCAGGGCCCCAAGCTACAGGTTCTATTGATGCAGGGCCCCAAGCTACAGGCTCTATTGATGCAGGGCCCTAAGCTACAGGCTCTATTGATGCAGGGCCCTAAGCTACAGGCTCTATTGATGCGGGGCCCCAAGCTACAGTCACTACTGATGCGGGGCCCCAAGCTACAGGCTCTATTGATGCAGGGCCCCAAGCTACAGGCTCTATTGATGCAGGGCCCCAAGCTACAGGTTCTATTGATGAGGGGCCCCAAGCTACAGGCTCTATTGATGCAGGGCCCCAAGCTACAGGTTCTATTGATGCGGGGCCCCAAGCTACAGTCACTACTGATGCGGGGCCCCAAGCTACAGGCTCTATTGATGCAGGGCCCCAAGCTACAGGCTCTATTGATGCGGGGCCCCAAGCTACAGTCTCTACTGATGGGGGGCCCCAAGCTACAGGCTCTATTGATGCAGGGCCCCAAGCTACAGGCTCTATTGATGCGGGGCCCCAAGCTACAGGCTCTATTGATGCAGGGCCCCAAGCTACAGGCTCTATTGATGCGGGGCCCCAAGCTACAGGCTCTATTGATGCAGGGCCCCAAGCTACAGGCTCTATTGATGCAGGGCCCAAGCTGATGGGGCGGGGGGGGCAATGGATGTGCGTGCCCCAGGCCCCCCTGGTAGGTTAATCCGGCCATGGTACAACCACAAGCAACCGGCAGGGCAGGATGGACGGGATGGATCACATCCACGCACATCTGCCTTTGTAGAACAGCCAATAGGAAAGCTTTCTTTCTCGCCAGTTTGAATCCCCGTGTTACCTTCGACTTGGTCGCATGTCCCTACAGACACAACTGGCCGTGTCTGTGGGTGGGAAGTCGGATGTGGGTATGTGTCCTGGTCGCTGCACTAGTGTGTCCTCTGGCCAGTCGGGGCGGCTGTTCAGGGAGGGGAGGGGGACCTGGGGGGAATAGCGTGACCCTCCCACCTGCTACGTCCCCCTGGTGAAACTCCTCACTGTCAGGTGAAAAGAAGCGGCTGGTGACTCCACATGTATGGGAGGAGACATGTGGTAGTCTGCAGCCCTCCTGGATCAGCAGAGGGGGTGGAGCAGAGACCGGGACGGCACGGAAGAGAGAAAGGGGGCGGGGCAGGAAGCTGAAGCTCCAGTTTTGAGTCTTCGGTCCATCTTCGGACCGTTGTGACCACAGGCTTTGCAGAGTTTAGTTTCTGCCTGTAATGACGTCATAACCCTATCTCTGAAGTTAACTTCCTGATGTTTGAAAACCTCCTGGCCTGTAAAAGTTTCTGGTTTTGATTCTGTGGGCCGGAGTTTGGGCATAGTGCCAGTCCAGCCCTTGGTTTTCACGACCGCAGTGTGACACATTATATTCTACTGCCCCCCTGAGGGCAGCTGGCAGGGTTAAGTGCCTTTTGAAAAGGGGCAGTAAAGCTGTAATCACAGGAGGATTGGCGGCTCAGCCGGAGGGAACTTTCACTTCATGCTCACTTCATCACCGCTCCTCTCCTTCTCTGTCTCCTGTCGACTAATCCCCCCTCCTCCCCCCCCTATTTTCTCCCCAGTTGTATCCGGCCGACCACCCTGCCGTCCCGGTCTCTGCTCCACCCCCTCTGCTGATCCGGGGAGGGCTGCATACTAATGATAATAATCAATAATCAATATACTAATGATAATAATCAATAATCAATATACCCACGACAATAATCAATATACTAATGATAATAATCAATATACCAACGACAATAATCAATATACTAACGACAATAACCAATAATCAATATACCAATGATAATAATCAATAATCAATATACTAATGAGAATAATCAATATAACAACGACAATAATCAATATAATAATGACAATAATCAATAATCAATATACTTATGATAATAATCAATATACTGAGGATAATCGGAGTAATCAGATGCATCGCTGTGGCGCCATTGTATTTGAATACTTGGCGGGAATAAAGAACAAAGTGTATCGATGAGCGCTTGCCAGACGCTGATACGCGTGACTGGATGGCTGTCGCTACAGACATGCGCGTGGGAAGCGGCACTTTGATCAGGGAAGAAAGGACACACCGCTACTTTACAACTGCACGCAGTGTTTTCCAAAAGCTACACAATATCCTGAACGGCACAGCCGACACACTGAGGTGTGTATGTATATATATATATATATATATACATACACACACACACACATACACACACGTACATATATGTATATATATGTATATTGTGTATTACTGTCGTCCTATTTGTCATGTTTACACTGTCCTGCGACTCATGCTTTCAACACTGAATCTAGACCAGCTCCTGGTGCACATCCCGACAACACGTAGTTCTGAATCTCTCTCTCTCTCTCTCTGTGTCTCTCTCTCTGTCTGTCTGTCTCTCTCTCTCTCTCTCTCTGTCTGTCTGTCTGTCTCTCTCTCTCTCTGTCTGTCTGTCTCTGTC